>NC_141879.1:331517870-331818796 GCF_056163025.1 Triticum urartu
CTACCCCCATGGTGCGCCCCTCCTGGCCGCCGACCTCTCCCCCTCTCCTTTATATAAGTGGCCAGGGGCACCCCAAAGGCACACCAAGATTTCTCTTAGCCGTGTGTGGTGCCCCCCTCCATAGTTTACTCCTCCGGTCATAGCGTCATAGTGCATAGGCGAAGCCCTGTGCAGATCACATCACCATCACCGTCACCACGTCGGCGTGCTGTCGGAACTCTCCCTCGACCCTCTACTGGATCAAGAGCTCGAGGGACGTCATCAAGCTGAATGTGTGCTGAACATGGAGGTGCCGTATGTTTGGAACTTGGATCGGTTGGATCATGAAGACGTTCAACTACATCAACCGCGTTAACATAACGCTTCTGCTTTCAGTCTACAAGGGTACGTGGACACACTCTCCCTGTCTCGTTGCTATGCATCTCCTAGATAGATCTTGCGTGATCGTAGGATTTTTTTTTGAAATTGCATGCTACATTCCCCAATAGTGGCATCAGAGCCAGGTCTATGCGTAGATGATATGCACGAGTAGAACACAATGAGTTGTGGGCGATATTGGTCATACTGCTTACCACCAACATCTTACTTTGATTTGGCGGTATTGTTGGATGAAGCGGCCCGGACCGACATTACATGACCGCGTTCATGAGACTAGTTCTACCGACGTGCTTTGCACACGGTTGGCTGGCGGGTGTCTGTTTCTCCAACTTTAGTTGAATCAAGTTTGACTACGGCCAGTCCTTGTTGAAGGTTAAAATAGCACACTTGACGAATAACCGTTGTGGTTTTGATGCATAGGTAAGAACGGTTCTTGCTAGAAGCCCGTAGCAGCCACGTAAAACTTGCAACAACAAACTAGAGGACATCTAACTTGTTTTTGCAGGGCATGTTGTGATGTGATATGGTGAAGACGTGATGAGATATAAATTGTTGTATGCGATGATCATGTTTTGTAAAATTTATCGGCAACTGGCAGGAGCCTTATGGTTGTCGCTTTATTGTATGAAATGCAATCGCCATATAATTGATTTACTTTATCACTAAAAGGTAGCCATAGTCGTAGAAGCAATAGTTGACCAGACGACAACACGATGAAGATCAAGGTGTCAAGCCGGTGACGATGGAGATCATGACGGTGCTTTGGAGATTGAGATCAAAGGCACAAGATGATTGTGGCCATATCATGTCACATATTTTGATTGCATGTGATGTTTATCTTTTATGCATCTTATTTTGCTTAGTATGGTAGTAGCATTATAAGATGATCCCTCACTAAATTTAAAGGTACAAGTGTTCTCCCTGAGTATACACCATTGCTACAGTTCGTCATGCCGAGACACCACGTGATGATCGGGTGTGATAAGCTCTACATTCACATACAACGGGTGCAACCAGTTTTGCACGTGCAGTATACTTGGGTTAAACTTGACGAGCCTAGCATATGCAAATATGGTCTCGGAACACTGAGACCAGAAGGTCGAACATGAATCATACATTAGATATGATCAACATAGTGATGTTCACCATTGAAAACTACTCCATCTCACGTGATGATCGGACATGGTTTAGTTGATATGGATCACGTGATCATTTAGATGACTAGAGGGATGTCTATCTAAGTGGGAGTTCTTTAGTAATATGATTAAATGAACTTTAATTTATCATGAACTTAGCACCTGATAGTTTTTGCATATCTATGTTGTTGTAGATCAATGGTCTGTGCTATCGTTCCCTTGAATTTTAATGCGTTCCTAGAGAAAGCTAAGTTGGAAGATGATGGTAGCAACTACACGGACTGGGTCCGTAACTTGAGGGTTATCCTCATTGATGCATAGAAGAATTACGTCCTAGAAGCACCGCTAGGTGCAAGACCCGCTACAGGAGCAACTCCGAACGTTATGAACGTTTGGGAGAGCAAAGCTGATGACTACTCGATAGTTCAGTGTGCCATGCTTTACGGCTTAGAATCGGGACTTGAAAGACGTTTTGAACATGATGGAGCATATTAGATGTTCCAGGAGTTGAAGTTAATATTTCAAGCAAATGCCCGAGTTGAGAGATATGAAGTCTCCAACAAATTCTACAGCTGAAAAATGGAGGAGAATAGTTCTGTCAGTGAACACATACTCAGAATGTCTGGGTACCATAACCACTTGACTTAGCTGGGAGTTAATCTTCCTGATGATAGTGTCATTGACAGAGTTCTTCAATCACTGCCACCAAGCTATAAAGGCTTCGTGATGAACTATAATATGCAAGGGATGGAAAAGACAATTCCTGAGCTCTTCACGATGCTAAATGCTGCGGAGGTAGAAATCAAGAAGGAGCATCAAGTGTTGATGATGAACAAGACCACTAGTTTCAAGAAAAAGGGCAAAGGGAAGAAGGGGAACTTCAATAAGAACAGCAAGCCTGTTGCTGCCCAAGGGAAGAAGCCCAAGTCTAGACCTAAGCCTGAAACTGAGTGCTTCTACTGCAAAGGGACTGGTCACTGGAAGTGGAACTGCCCCAAGTATTTGGCGGATAAGAAGGATGGCAAAGTGAAAAGTATATTTGATATACATGTTATTGATGTGTACCTTACTAATGCTCGTAGTAGCGCCTGGGTATTTGATACTAGTTCTATTGCTCATATTTTCAACGCGGAACAGGGGCCACGGATTAAACGAAGATTGGCTAAGGACGAGGCGACGATGCGCGTGGGAAATGGTTCCAAAGTCGATGTGATCGCCGTCGGCACGCTACCTCTACATCTACTATCGGGGTTAGTTTTAGACCTAAATAATTGTTATTTGGTGCTAGTATTGAGCATGAACATTATATCTGGATCTTGTTTGATGCGAGACGGTTATTCATTTAAATCAGAGAATAATGGTTGTTCTACTTATATGAGTAATATCTTTTATGATCATGCATCCTTGATGAGTGGTCTATTTTTGTTGAATCTCGATTGTAGTGATACACATATTCATAATATTGAAGCCAAAATATGCAAAGTTAATAATGATAGTGCAACTTATTTGTGGCACTGCCGTTTAGGTCATATTGGTGTAAAGTAGATGAAGAAACTCCATGCTGATGGGCTTTTGGAATCACTTGATTATGAATCACTTGATGCTTGCGAACCATTCCTCATGGGGAAGATGACTAAGACTCCGTTCTCCGGAACAATGGAGAGAGCAACTGGCTTATTGGAAATAATACATACTGATGTATCCGGTACGATGAGTGTTGAGCCTCACGGCGGGTATCGTTATTTCTGACCTTCACAGACAATTTGAGCTGATATGGGTATATCTACTTAATGAAACATAAGTCTGAAACATTTGAAAAGTTCAAAGAATTTCGGAGTGAAGTGGAAAATCATCGTGACAAGAAAATAAAGTTTCTATGATCTGATCGTGGAGGTGAATATTTTAGTTATGAGTTTGGTCTTCATTGGAAACAATGTGGAATAGTTTCGCAACTCAGGCCACCTGGAACACCACAGCGTAATGGTGTGTCCGAATGTCATAACCGTACTTTATTAGAAAAGGTGCGGTCTATGATGTCTCTTACCGATTTACCGCTATCCTTTTGGGGTTATGCTTTAGAGATGGCTGCATTCACGTTAAATAGGGCACCATCTAAATCCATTGAGCTGACACCATATGAACTGTGGTTTGGCAAGAAACCTAAGTTGTCGTTTCTTAAAGTTTGGGGGTGCGATGCTTATGTGAAAAAGCTTCAACCTGATAAGCTCAAACCCAAATCGAAGAAATGTGTCTTCATAGGATACCCAAAGGAGACTGTTGGGTACACCTTCTATCACAGATCTGAAGGCAAGATATTCGTTGCTAAGAATGGATCCTTTCTAGAGAAGGAGTTTCTCTAGACAGAAGTGAGTGGGAGGAAAGTAGAACTTGATGAGGTAATTGTACCTACTCCCGAATTGGAAAGTACTTCTTCACAGAAATCAGTTCTAGTGATGCCTACACCAATTAGTGAGAAAGCTAATGATGATGATCATGAAACTTTAGATCAAGTTACTACCGAACCTCGTAGGTCAACCAGAGTACGGTCCGCACCAGAGTGGTATGGTAATCATGTTTTGTAAGTCATGTTACTAGACCATGACGAACCTATGAACTATGAGGAAGTGATGGTGAGCCCAGATTCCGCAAAATGGCTTGAGACCATGAAATCTGAGATGGGATCCATGTATGAGAACAAAGTGTGGACTTTGGTTGACTTGCCCGATGATCATAATGTTACTGTCTACAAAGCTCTACTTGTTGCGAAAGTTTTTCGACAAGTTCACGGAGTTGACTATGATGAGACCTTCTCACCAGTAGTGATGCTTAAGTCTATCTGAATCGTGTTAGCAATTGCCGCATTTTATGATTATGAAATTTGGTAAATGGATGTCAAAACTGCATTCCTTAATGTATATCTTAAAGAAGAGTTGTATATGATGCAACCAGAAGGTTTTGTCGATCCTAAAGGTGCTAACAAAGTATGCAAGCTCTAGCGATCCATTTATGGACTGGTGCAAGCCTCTCGGAATTTGAATATACACTTTGATAGTGTGATCAAAGCATATGGTTTTATACAGACTTTTGCAGAAGCCTGTATTTATAAGAAAGTGAGTGGGAACTATGTAGCATTTCTATTATTATGTGTGGATGACATATTGTTGATTGGAAATAATACAGAATTTCTGGATAGCATAAAAGGATACTTGAATAAGAATTTTTCAATGAAAGACCTCGGTGAAGCTGCTTATATATTGGGCATCAAGATCTATAGAGATAGATCAAGACGCCTAATTGGACTTTCACAAAGCACATACCTTGATAAAGTTTTGAAGAAGTTCAAAATGGATCAGTCAAAGAAAGGGTTCTTGCCTATGTTGCAAGGTGTGAAGTTGAGCCAGACTCAATGCCCGACCACTGCAGAAGATAAGAGAGAAAATGAAAGTCATTCCCTATGCCTCAGCCATAGGTTCTATCATGTATGCAATGCTGTGTACCAGACCTGATGTGTGCCTTGCTATAAGTTTAGCAGGGAGGTACCAAAGTAATCCAGGAGTGGATCACTGGACAGCGGTCAAGAACATCCTGAAATACCTGAAAAGGACTAAGGATATGTTTCTCATTTATGGAGGTGATAAGGAGCTTGTCGTAAATGGTTACGTCAATGCAAGATTTGACACTGATTCGAATTACTCTAAGTCACAAACCAGATATGTATTTATCTTGAATGGTGGAGCTGTAAGTTGGTGCAGTTCCAAGAAGAGCGTCGTGGCGGGATCTACATGTGAAGTGGAATACATAGCTGCTTCAGAAGCAACAAATGAAGGATTCTAGATGAAGGAGTTCATATCCGATCTAGGTGTAATACCTAATGCATCGGGTCCAATTAAAATCTTTTGTGACAATACTGGAGCAATTGCCTTGGTGAAGGAATCCAGATTTCACAAGAGAACCAAACACTTCAAGAGATGCTTCAATTCCATCCACGATCAAGTCAAGGAGGAAGACATAGAGATTTTCAAGATACACACGGATCTGAATGTTGCAGGCCCATTGACTAAGCCTCTCTCACGATCATTACTATGTAATCTAGATTATTGACTCTAGTGCAAGTGGGAGACTGAAGGAAATATGCCCTAGAGGCAATAATAAAGTTGTTACTTATATTTACTTATGTCATGATAAATGTTTATTGTTCATGCTAGAATTGTATTAACCGGAAACTTAGTACATGTGTGAATACATAGACAAACAGAGTGCCCCTAGTATGCCTCTACTTGACTAGCTCGTTTATCAAAGATGGTTAAGTTTCCTGACCTTAGACACGTGTTGTCATTTGATGAACGGGATCACATCATTAGAGAATGATGTGATGGACAAGAGCCATCCGTTAGCTTAGCATAATGATCGTTTAGTTTTATTGCTATTGCTTTCTTCATGACTTATACATATTCCTCCGACTATGAGATTATGCAACTCCCGAATACTGGAGGAACACTTTGTGTGCTATCAAGTGTCACAACGTAACTGGGTGATTATAAAGATGCTGTACAGGTGTCTCGGAAGGTGTTTGTTGAGTTGGCATAGATCAAGATTAGGATTTGTCACTCCGTGTATCAGAGAGGTGTCTCTGGGCCCTCTCGTTAATACACATCACTATACGCCCTGCAAGCAATGTGACTAATGAGTTAGTTGCGGGATGATGCATTACGGAATGAGTAAAGAGACTTGCGGGTAACAAGATTGAACTAGGTATGATGATACTGATGATCGAATCTCGGGCAAGTAACATACCGATGACAAAGGGAATGACGTATGTTGTTCTGCGGTTTGACTGATAAAGATCTTCAAAGAATATGTAGGAGCCAATATGAGCATCCAGGTTCCACTATTGGTCATTGACCGGAGATGTGTCTCGGTCATGTCTACATAGTTCTCGAACCCGTAGGGTCCGCACGCTTTACGTTCGATGACGATTTGTATTATGAGTTATGTGTTTTGGTGACCGAAGTTTGTTCGGAGTCCCGGATGATATCATGGACATGACAAGGAGTCTCGAAATGGTCGAGAGCTAAAGATTCATATATTGGAAGGTAGTATTCGGACATCGGAATGGTTCCGAGTGATTCGGGTATTTTTTCCGGAGTACCGATGGGTTACCGGAACACCCCGGGGAAGTAATGGGCCAACATGGGCCTAAGGGAGAGAGAGGGAATCCCGCGGGGGGTGGCCGCGCCCCCCCTCCTTGGCAGTTCGAATAGGACAAGGAGGAGGGGGTGACGCCCCCCTTCCCTTTCCCTCTCACTCTCCTTCCTATTCCCTCTAGTGGAAAAGAAAGGAAAACGGGGGTGAATCCTACTTGGACTAGGAGTCCAAGTAGGACTCCCCCCCATGGCGCGTGTGACGCCCGGATAATTAGGCTATAGAAAAACTCTGCTAATGATGCCACGTCACCTCCGTTATTGTTGATAATCCCTCGTTGGTTCAAATCCCGTTCAATTTCAAATTTAAATAAAGTCAAACAATTGAAGTTTTCAAAAGTCAAAACTAAAATGTTCTTGTTATGACAAATAATTCATAAGATATATTGGTGGAGAAACCAACTCTTTATAAAAAATTTAAATGCACTAAACTAATTAAATCAATAGCTAAAACCATTAATTAAATGCCTTTTATATTTTGAAAATTACCGACTAAATTATTTTGGGATGAAACCTTTTGTGGTTGTGACATAAGTTGTAACATCAATTTAGGTGCCACTTTGGTCTTTTATTAAAACTAATATAATTAGGAACTAAATGATAACAGAAAAGAAAAATAAATATAAAGAAAATGTTGCAAAGAAAACAAAAAAGAAAAGAGAAAGAAAAGGGAAACAATCATCCCCGGTCCCACTGGGCTTGGCCCACTACACGTTGCCAGCCCACCTAACCCCCCTCATCCCTAACCTCTCGCTACAGTGGGAGGCAGGGCAACCGTGGCATCCATCCCATGACCATGGCCACATGCCAGCCATCCGCCACATCCCCGGCGACCCACAAGACCCCCCCTGCGACCACTTTGCTAACCCTAGTGCCCCATTCCCCTCGCTCGTTCCTCCCCCTCTCAGATTCGCTCGCGCCTGAGACACAACCGCCGCCACCTCATCGATCCCGCGGCCGCCGACCTCCCCTCATCGCGCCAAGGCGTCCTGGAGCTGCGCCACCTTCCCCTGCTTCGACTACTAGCATTGGCTCAAGCTAGGAGGCCCCGAGCGCTCATCATCGGGCGTCTTCCCTGCGTCCGGTCGCCGCTTCCTCGTCCCGTATCTCCTCCCTCAGCGCTCCCCCGGCCTCCCGAGCATGTCATCGAGGACCGCTGTGAGGCCCTCGTCCGATTCCACTTTGTTCCCGTCTACTTTATCATCGTTTGGCGCCGCTACTGTCGCGCTCGCTGCGCCTAGCCTGCGCCCTGGGCTCCCCTGGCTTCGCCTTGCCCCGTGTGCCACGCCACGGCCGCGTCCACCAGCGCGCCTGCCCGCGCGTCGGCCGGTCGCCGCGCCCTTGCCCCGCCTAGCGCCGCTGCCTCCCGCGTCTTACCTCAGCGCACCCGCGGCTGTTGCTCCTGGCCGCTTGCGCTGCTGTTGCTCATGCCATTACTGCCTACTGCTTGCTGCTGCCACCGCTGCACTACCTAGCTGCTGCTGCTCCCTGTTGCCTACTAGCGCTCTCGCTGGTCGCTGCTGCTTGATGTTCTGGCTCCTACTGCGTGCGGCTGCTGCTATCGCTCCTCTGTTACTAGTGCATGCTACCGATGGATACTACTGCTAATGGCCATGGCCATGTGTGTGCGTGGTATGTGTGTGTTGTTTATGTGTGTACGTGTATGTTAGGGCCGACCCAGTTCCTAGTTAGTAGTGCTAGTTATTGTGTTTTGTGATGCTTTGGTTGCTCTGTTATTTATTATGCTCCCCCTCTGTTACTTCTTTCCGGTAGACCCCGAGACTGCCGGCGACCCCCGATCGACTACGGTGTTGACGACCCCTCATTCTCGGCTGAGCTTCCAGGCAAGCCCCCCCCCTTGATCACCAGATATCGCCTACTCTTCTCTCTACTGCTTGCATTAGAGTAGTGTAGCATGTTACTGCCCCCCCCTATTCTGATGCATAGCCTGTCATTGTTGCTACTATTGTTACCCTTACCTGCTATCCTACTGCTTAGTATAGGATGCTAGTGTTCCATCAGTGGCCCTACACTCTTGTCCGTCTGCCATGCTATACTACTGGGCCGTGATCACTTCGGGAGGTGATCTCGGGCATATGCTACATACTTTATACTGTTATATTACATATGATATTGTTCGGATGTGGGGGCTGAAGGGGCAGGTGGCTCCATCCAGGTAGTGGTGGGCCTGGGTTCCCGACGGCCCCCGACTGTTACCTTGTGGCGGAGCGACATGGCAGGTTGAGACAACCTAGGAGAGAGGTGGGCCTGGCCCTGGTCGGCGTTCGCGGATACTTAACACGTTTTACGAGATCTTGGTATTTGATCTGAGTCTGGCCAATGGCCTATACACACTAACCATCTACGCGGGGACAGTTATGGGCACTCGACGTCATGGTATCAGTCGAAGCCTTCATGACATCAGCGACTGAGCGGCGCGCGCCGGGTTGGACTGGAACGCCTACTCTTGTACAAGGGAGGCTAGGTCTGCTCATCGGCCGTGTACGCAACGTGCAGGTGTGCAATGGGCGATGGGCCCAGACCCCTGCGCCATAGGATTTAGACCAGCGTGCTGACCTCTCTGTTGTGCCTAGGTAGGGCTGTGACGTGTTGATCTTCCGAGGCCGGGCATGACCCAGAAAAGTGTGTCCGGCCAAATGGGATCGAGCGTGTTGGGTTATGTGGTGCACCCCTACAGGGAAGTTAATCTATTCGAATAGCCGTGATCTTCGGTAACAGGACGACTTGGAGTTGTACCTTGACCTTATGACAACTAGAACTGGATACTTAATAAAACACACCCTTCCAAGTGCCAGATACAACCCGGTGGTCGCTCTCTAACAGGGCGACGAGGAGAGGATCGCCGGGTAGGATTATGTTATGTGATGATACTTGGAGGACTTCAGTCTACTCTCTTCTACATGCTGCAAGACGGAGGCTGCCAGAAGCGTAGTCTTCGACAGGATTAGCTATCCCCCTCTTATTCTGGCTTTCTGTAGTTCAGTCCACCGATATGACCCTTCACACATATACCCATGCATATGTAGTGTAGCTCTTTGCTTGCGAGTACTTTGGATGAGTACTCATGGTTGCTTTCTCCCTCTTTTCCCCTTTTCCCTTCTACCTGGTTGTCGCAACCAGATGTTGGAGCCCAGGAGCCAGACGCCACCGTCGACGACGACTACTACTACTCGGGAGGTGCCTACTACTACGTGCAGCCCACTAACCTTTGTTGTTGAAATTGATTGACTGCTATTTATCTGGTTTAATCTTTATGATTGACATGATCGTCCTCTAAAAGTGCCAAGAAGGATTTTTGTCCTACTGCATGCTAACAATACTCTCTTGCTAATGCTATGGATGATGAGACTCACGTGCTTTGATCCAAAGGTTAGAATTGCATCACGCTCTGCTTGCTTCCGAGAAACCCGAACTTCAAAATGTTTGGGATAGTTATGTGATATTCTTGGAACTGAAAATTATTTTCAGAAACAAACAAAGGTTAAAAGATATATGGTATATAAAGAAGTATTTTGTTTGCAAGTCTAGTGAAGTGTTAAACTATGTGTAAGACTAAAATATGTAAGATCTGGAAGAACACCAGTCATGAGTTGATGGTGGGAACTTAAAGAGAAAGAACAAAACCAAAGAATGTAATGAGACATACATGCCTAGGGAAGTTTTGCGGCTCACACCACTCTTGAAAAGTTAGATAATTCTTCTGTTGAGTGGGAGAAATATTGAAAGTAAAACTATAAGAATTTTAGAGGCAGAAGGAAAGGAAGACTAGAATGTCCAGCTCATGTACGAATGTCATACAAGTTATAAGATGCGGAGTAAGTCGGTCAAGTAAAGTGTAATTCTTGAGAAATGTGATTAAATTGTTAAAAACTAAATTCTATGGGAATTGTGATTAAAAGTTGATCACAAGGATACCGACTCGATTGCATGTTGTTATGAATCGATGCAAAAATTACTATGACCTAATGACCAACAAATTAATGAGGTTAAAATATGTGTTGAAAATTTTGTAATTGTTATAATACTGTTTTCATCAACATATTACCTCTGAATTAATTTCCATAATTCATTTTAGAGTTGTGTACACTCTCGCCCATCGCATAGAAGTTGCAAGGAGGTTGTTCATAAGAGAACAATAGTTGTTTGATGTAATCAACAGAAGGGCCATACTCCTATTCTAAATAGGATGTAAGTTACGAATATTGATAATAGAATTGAATATCCATAACACTGACGCTAAATGTCGCAAGACTAAAAAAATACCACATATGTGTGGCACTGGATTTAATCACATTGGAGAAACTCTATAGTGATGGATTTTGCAGCCATGTGATTACGAATCATCACACACTTGCAACTTTCATCCAAATAGTGAAGTAAACCTTTCGTCCAAATAGTGAAGTAAACTAAAATACTGTTTACAGGCCATAAAGAACGAGCAACAAAAAAATTGGAAATATGCATATTGATCTATGTAGTCCAATAAGGATTGTTGCAAGCAGTGGATTTATCTATCTTCAAGGATGACTTAAGTAGATATTTATATTTACAAATTGGGACATAAATCTGGATCTTGTGAAATGTTTGAAAATATTTTCAGAATGAAGTAGAAAATATTGTAACAAGAAAATTATGTTTATATAATTGGATTGCAGAAAAGAATATTTGAGTTACAAATTTAGCGAATGTCTGATGAGCTATGAAAAATATATTATAGCTTCCACCTCCTAGAAACACTACTAAGAGTAGAGTGTTTTGAGTAGATGTAATCAAACTATGTATGACATGGTGCGATCAAAGATGAAATTAATTATTTCGCCAATATACTTTTAATGTAATGCTTTAGAGACTATGCCTTTTACATTGAAAAGACCGCCATCAATTTTTTGAAATAAGTGCTAATTTGTAGGTTAGTCCAAATGGTTGGGTATTCCCCTATCACTACGATGAGGCAAAGTGTTTTGTCACAGAGTGCAAAATTTTTGAAGAAAATGTTTTTTTTGCAAAATGGTGACTGGGAGGACAGTGCAATTCGACAAGATTACAGAATCTTCGTGATCAGATCAAAGAAAAGAAACACTAGAGGTAGTCCTAAAATTTCTTACTGCGACTGATGCAGAAGCCTCTATATAGGATATAGAGACTTTGGCCGAGCGTCCAACTGAACTATATAGGTTTGAAAATTTGTACAGACCTTTAGGGTATGCAGACAAAATATTGTTGAAACAAATAATGAACCTATAATACACAGAAGTGTTGATGGGCCCTGACTCCGGAATTGGCTATATGCAGAAATAATCCAAGATAGTATCCATACACATAATTCAAGTTTAGAACTTGATAGACCATCTGAAAGACTTAAGGTCTAAAGTGTAGTGATGGATCTATAGATTGACAAAGATAAACATGTTTTATAATGCTTGACTTCTTGCAAATAGTGTATGACAAGATCAAAGAGTTGATTATGATGAGATTGTCTCATCATAGTAATACTTAAAGTCAGTTTGGTAAACTAGAAATTACTAAATATTTCAGTTATGAGATATAATAGGTGGTTGTCAAAATGATTCCCATCAAATGCAAATAGACCCAAGGTTGTATATTCAATACGGTCTAAGGTAATTTTCTCAATCCATAGGATGCTAGTAAGTGTGAAAACTTCAAGAGATCCAGTAATGATCTAAAGCAAGCATAGTGGAGTTGGAATCTTTGTTTTGATGAATTGATCAAATAATATGATTTCATCAGTAGAAACAAAGATGTTTGTATTTACAAGAAAGTAAGTGGAAGCATGATAATATTTTTAAACACTATGTACGCATGACACATTGTTGATTGGAAATTATATAAATTTCTTGACACGCATTAAGATTTTATTCAAAATAGTTTTTCAGTAAAGTACTTAGGCAATATAGCCCTTGGATTAGACATAATAATCTATCCAGATAGTAGTGTCTAATCAGGCTTAGCCAAAATACATATTGACAAAGTACTAAAGTGGTTTAGTATGAAAAACGTCAGGAAGAGTTTTCTTGTCAAAGTCACATGGAAGGAGTTCTTTGTAAGAACTGGTATCTTGAAATACTGATGAGTGAAATGCATGATTTCACTTGTGTTAATTCCATGGTATGTAAATGACCTCATAAGTCTAGTACTCCATGTAAGTTGTGAGTAAAGTTACCAGAAAGGTCAACTTGTTGATCATAGGACAATAGTGAAAATGTCGTTGAGTACAAATGACATGTTTCTTGCATACGGAGAAAATGAAGAGATTGGCGTAAGGAGTTTACATCAATACATGCTTTATGTAAGTAGTACATCGACAAAAATATTCAATCGGTGCTCCAAGAGAATTTTGATTTTGGTTAAATGATTTATGGTGGCATAGTAAGTTGGAATTGGTCCAAGAAAGTTACTGTGGTAAATTATATAACAGAAGGTTCATTTTAGAACTTAATATGGTTTCTAGATGATTGCGCAAATAGAAGACTATTCTCATATAGTGGTTCATAATCTAAGGAATCAAAGATCTTGTAAGTGATTCAATATATACTAAGCTTGTTTCACATAAATTATGAATTCATGTGAAAGCATGACGGATGCATATAAATGCAAATGATACACACGAATCTGAAGTTGTCAGATTTGAATCGACCCATGACAAAGTCTATACCACAAGCAAAGCATGGACTGACACCGGATTGCCATTGGTGTAAAAGTTAAAAGAGCTAACTAGATTATTGACTCTAGTGCAAGTGGGAGACTATTGGAAATATGACCTAGAGGCAATAATATTTATATTATTATATTTCCATATTCATGATTAAGAGTTTATATTCTATGTTATAACTCCTATGATCCTAGAATATGCAATTCAGTGGAAAACTCATATGCATGTGTGGAATGATAAATGGTAAATTAAAGGTTCCTAGTCTCACCTCTAAGACTAGCTCAAGTGTTGTTGGTGATCATGTTTTCTGGATCTTAGGATATAGCTAAGTGTAATGATAGTCTTGAAACAACATTGAGATTATGACGTTGGAATAACGATCATATTGAATCGACCCAATCTTGTTTGTTATGAATTGAGTTAATATCGTCTGAATTCAATTCTAATAACATGGGGTGTTAACGTTGATATTTCTCCTTATACCATCGGAGTATCTTGGTCACTTCCTACCATACGGTGAGCTTTGGGGTTGCTCAAACGTCAGGTGTAACACGGTGATCATAATGACAACTTACAGGTTCATTGGAAAGTTTGTCAAGTGACCAGATAGCTCGAGAGAGGGATTTTATCCTTCGATGATGGAGAGATATTCTTAGGACCCTCTCGGTGTGACAGCATCTATCATCGTCTGGCTAGACACATGTGACTTCGTCACGGGGATGCCAGAACACAATAACAAGAAAGAAGAATAAAACCGGTAACGAGGATTTTGGTATAACGAGCATAGTGATGACTCGGGAGGATACTAATGCATCCCGGATTTTGTGAAGTATCGCAAAGCAAAGGGAACATCACATGATAACCAAAGGTTCACTCAAATATCATTCGTGTGCTCATAGGGACAGATATGGATGTCCACGGTCCTGCTGCTGGTCATTGAACAAACGGTTTCATTCACGTCCATGAGTTACCTAACCTACGGGGTCACCAGCTTAAGGCAATCATGATCTGCTGAGTGTTAGTAGGACAGGAGTCATGAGAATATATTTGTGGAATTGTTTCATGAATATTCGGAATAGTTCCGAGAAGATCCGGAAGCGTTTTGGTGTCATCAGAAGGGTTTTAGAGAGTATCGGGTAATACTGGGTATTGCTGATAAATTATATATGTGTGGAAAATGTTTTCGGATATGTTAAAAAAATATAATTGTCTAGAAGTATTTAGAACATTTTGTATTTAATTCAAATATCGACGGGCCTTAAAAGGCCATGAGATGGGAGGAAACTTGGGCCCAAAGGGCCCAAGTAGGAATGCGCCCCCTTTCCTTGTGGGTGGACTAGGTGAGGAGTCCTACTCCTCCCCCTTTGGCCGGCGCCACAAGGGGGACTTTCCCCCCTTTGTGGCTGCCCGCTCCTCCTCCAACTTATATATACTAGAGGGTTTTTCTCTATTATTATATATAAAAGTTTTGGAGCTTATTCTAGTTCTAGTTCTAGTTGGTCCTAGCTGACAAATTAAAGCTAGGCTAATCCTCTTGCCCTCATAATTATAAGCCCATTGTGGTTCTAATCTCCTCCCTCTAATTCTCCAGCGACGATTAGCTCTAGAGGGTGAAGCGCTGCCAGATCGTCAAGGTTGGACGTTTGCAACCAAGTAGGGAGGTCGGGCTTTCGGTCTTCGATTCGAGGGGTCGTTCATGAGTGGTACGAGGGACTCCAAGTACGATCTGCATGGACACATTCTTTTTCCGCTGCAACTCAGTGACGGTAACAATCCTGATCCCAATCCGTTATGCATCTTCATATTGATCTTGGGTGATCGTAGGTGCAGAAATTTTTGTTTCTACTATGTTTCCCAACACATCTCACATGTCATATTCATGTGACATGAAAGCTGTAACATCCCAAATTTTCAATTTGAAATGTTATACAATAGATCATCATTGAATATCATATTTTATTGCATTTTGGTTGATCCTAGAAATTTCACGCAACTCAAGGACCCTCGGAGAGAGTTGGGGATTTCATTATTTTCATATTTGAGTATTCTCAGATTTTGAAAATAGGATCATTTGATTTTATTTATTTTATCTTCAATTATTTCTATTATCAAAATATGAGAGAGGGAATAAAATGACTTTCCCAAAATAAGGAAATATTGAGGATTTAATAATAAAATCAAATAAGATTTTATTTTGGTTTTATTTGCTATTTTATTTGAATTTAGGAAAAATGTGCGTTTTTCAAAATTGCATTTAGGCCCCAAATAAATGTTCATCCTGTGCGGCTTGATTTTAGAAGCCGGGGAAAATTTATTTCGGGATTTTTGAAGTCCATTTAGTAATTCTTTTGTTTTTTCTGAGCGTAATTATTTAAAAAAACGTCCGGAACGACCTACGGGCCGTGTTAGGCCCGGACTCCTCCGTGGGGCTTTATATAGCGCCGCCCCGAGCCCCAGCAGCCCACCCGAGCCGCCCCCCAAGCCCAAGTCGCCGTCGCCGCCTAAACCCTAACCCTAGCTACCGCGCCGCCGGATCCCCACCGCCGACGAGGTCGAACCGCCACCACCCACCGGTTTTTTTAGAAAACTGTTGGTTTTCACCGGTTTTTTCGGTTTTTTTAGATTCGTTTTTTTAGATAGATCGGTTTTTTTTCTCTTGGTTTAGTTAATTAGTGAGCGTTCGCTCGTTCGTTCGTTTTAACAAACGCGTTCATCATTTAGATCCAGATAACGAACATTCGTTCGTTAATCTGTTCGTCGTTTTTCTTTTTCTCGGATTAAATCCACAATTTTTCTGGTCGCGATTCCTGATCCGGTTTTTGTTTTAGTATAACTTTTCGCTCGTTTATCGGAATCAGGAGATTCTAGCGCCTGGAGTTTCATCTCGAACCCCTCTTTCCGTTTAACCAACTCAAACAGGTTTTTGCCTCTGTAAAATTTAACCTAGATCTAGATTAGTAAATGAAGCTTGTTTCTTTTGCTGTTTGTCTTTCGTTGCTTCGTTCGATTTGATTCTTTTTGCCAACCGGAGTTCTTAAGTTGAACTTTCTGGTTAGATCTCTTATTTGAGTTTTACCTGTGCATTAGTTGAGTACTTATTGTGTGCTTGTTTGTTTGCGATAGAGTACCCGGAGTGCGCCGCTTGCTACTTCGAATCGCTAGGTTTTGCGGATCATGAGCAAGGCAAGTGACACTTTGATCATACTTCCTATTACCCAGTTTTTATTGCATTAGATCAATCCTCACACATTGCATGATTAGGATCTAATTAAATTGTGGGTTAGGGAAGTAGATGAGGTAGTACCTATTACCTGTTATTATCAAACCTTTGGGAGTTACTTCTATGTTTGCTTATTATGCCATGCTATGCTAGTAGACGTGGTTTGGGTGAGTGAAATCCATGACAGATGTGAGATTGTTAAATTAATGGTTTATCTATGGTGGCAACTTAAATACACATCTGGGTGGATTGAGGCACCTGGGTATTCTAGCGATTGCCTGTTTTTCTTTTGGACTGCCACCCAGGCTCAAAGGGATCATGAAATTATTCATACTAGAAATTTCCGTGTGCAGCCACAAGCTACTATGGGCTCTAGCATAGTTGACTAAGTTGTGTGAACTCTTAGAGTGGTAGACTAGCAGATGTAGGGGAAAGTTGGTGTAACAGTCTACCCGTTTGTAAGGTGTGAGTGCTTCTGAAAGACTATGTCTCGTCATCCGTTTCTCAAACACCATGTAGTGCGAGAATCCCAACGGGGGAGATTGAGTCTTGTGGGGAAAAGTGCGCAAACCTCTGCAGAGTGTATAAACTAATCATGGTTAGCCGTGTCCCCAGTTATGGACATCTTGAGTATCTAGTACTTGGATTATCATGTGAATCTCATCATGTTACTCTAATTAATTTTGTTGGGTTTTAATGATGATGTTTAATTGGGATTGAGAGGGTGTCTACACTCTCAATGTTTAACAACCACCTTGATAGTTAAATAAAATTTATTCCTTTGCAGTAGGGAAAAAATGGCTTTACGCAAAATTGTAACCATAGAGCTTTCCACCAGCCAAATATGCATGTAGTATAGTCTTGTTCATTCATTTCTCTCTATGTGTTACATTGCCAGCATATTCCATGTGCTAACCCGTTTCGGGCTGCAACGTTCATGTTGCAGACTTTTCAGACGACGAGTAAGGTGCCTTTAGGTCATGGTTCTATACTCAGTGATGCCATTGGAGTTGATGGACTCGCTTATCTTCCAAGCCTTCCGTTGTTATCGTTATTAGATGGCCTTAAGCCATATTTATTGTAATAAGTTCTCTTTTGAGACACTCGATGTAATAAGTGTGTGATTGCTACTCTGTTATAAATCCTTCAAGTACTGTGTGGTTTCATCATTACTGATCCAGGGATGACACCGGAGCACAGAGATTGGACCGTTTGAATGAAGTGAATTGTTTGCTTTTGCCTCATGTGCATATGGGTAGTGTTTTCTCTCTAGACCCCTCTCTATTCTTAAATCTCATCTTTTCTAAACCCTCAGATGCCTCCGAGACGTGACCCCGGATTTACCTTCCCACCGGAGCTCACTCAGTTGATCCAGCAGCAGAACACATTGATGCAGTTGCTAGTCCAAAATCAGAATCAGGGGAACAACAACAACAACCCACCACCACCACATGTTGATCACTTAGCCCGTTTTCTTAGGCTGAATCCGTCGGTGTTTTCCAGTAGCACCGAGCCGATAGTAGCAGATGATTGGCTCCGTAAGACAGCAAGGGAGTTGACCACGGTAGGATGCACAAATGCAGAAAAGGTGAAGTTTGTCGCACATCAACTTGACGGACCCGCAGCATCATGGTGGGAGAATTTCACCGCCCCTTTCCATGTCGATACTATCACATGGGACCAGTTTCAGCAGGCTTTCCGTACTGCCCATGTTTCAGCAGGAGCTATGGCCATGAAGAAGCGTGAGTTTCGCAACTTGCGCCAAGGAGGACGGACAGTTGACCAGTATGTGGAGGACTTTAGTAAGCTAGCACGTTATGCCCCAGATGATGTTGCTACGGATGCAGCTAAGCAGGAGAAGTTTCTGGAAGGAATGAATGATGAGTTGAGCATGCAGTTGATGGTAGCAACCTTCAACAACTACCAGGAGTTGGTAGATCATGCTCTCATGATTGAAGGGAAGCAGCAGCAGATTGAGAATTGCAAGAGGAAGTATGGACAAGGGAAGTACAATGCAGGAGCTCAGCAGAAGCCACGTTTTACCCCTAGACCGGGAGGACATTTTCAGCATACCCATGGAGGAGGTAGCTCGGACAATCATAATGGCCCCAAGAATGGTAATGTGAATGGAGGAAGCAACGGCCAGAACCGTACCAACCCATCAACCCCAGCCAAGAGAGACCTGAGCCAAGTCACTTGTTTTCAGTGCCAGAAGACCGGACATTATGCCAATGAATGTCCTGAATCTCAGAATGGAAATGGCAATGGAAGCTCGGGAAAGAAGCCGAACCCTTTCAATAGGGGACAGGTGAACCACATTAACGTGGAGGAGGTTGAAGAGCAGCCGGATGCAGTAATCGGTAAGTTTTTGGTTAAGTCATTTACTGCAATCGTTCTTTTCGATACGGGTGCATCGCATTCATACATATCAAGGGGATTTGTGGATAAGTATAACATGCCCACCAAAGTTCTTAGAACACCCATGTTAGTAAGCTCACCAGGAGCGGAGTATGTGGCTAGTAAGGGATGTTTTCAAGTGCCATTGAGTATTGGTAAGCATGTGTTTCCCTCGGATTTAATCATTTTGGAATCACAAGGTTTGGATGTAATTCTGGGTATGGATTGGCTGTCGATGTATGGAGGAAACATCGATTGTGCCAGTAAGTCAATTTTGCTTACCACCCCAGAAGGAAGAAGGATCAAGTATGTATCCCGGCATGTGCCTAAAAGGACTCAAGTAAATTCGTTAACAGGATTTGTGCAGGAGGAAGTACCAATAGTGAAGGATTTCCCTGATGTATTTCCCGAAGAGTTGCCAGGCATGCCACCGGATAGAGATATTGAGTTTTTGATTGAGCTTTTGCCAGGCACAGGGCCAATATCTAAGAGACCATATAGGATGCCCGCAAAGGATTTGGAGGAGATTAAGAAGCAGATTAAAGAGTTACTGGACAAAGGTTATATTCGCCCAAGTTATTCTCCTTGGGGATCGCCAGTACTTCTAGTGGAGAAGAAGGATGGATCGTTAAGGATGGTTGTTGATTATCGAGGATTGAATGAAGTAACCATCAAGAACAAGTACCCACTACCGATGATCAATGATCTGTTTGATCGATTACAAGGAGCTAAGGTGTTTTCCAAGATCGATCTGCGATCAGGATACCATCAGTTGAAGATTCGACAACAGGATATACCTAAGACGACTTTTACCACCAGGTATGGGCTGTATGAGTACACCGTTATGTCATTTGGACTGACTAACGCCCCTGCATATTTTATGAACATGATGAACAAAGTATTTATGGAGTTTTTGGATAAGTTCGTCATAGTGTTCATTGATGATATCCTGATTTACTCAAAAAATGAAGAGGAGCATAAGGAGCATTTGCGTTTGGTATTTGGTAAGCTCAGAGAACATCAGTTATATGCCAAGTTTAGCAAATGTGAGTTTTGGTTGAAGGAAGTTGGATTTCTCAGACACGTTATATCTGGAGAAGGTATAGCAGTAGATCCCACTAAGGTTGACACTGTGACAAATTGGGAAGCGCCAACAACAGTTGGAGAGATCCGGAGTTTTCTTGGACTTGCAGGATACTACTGGAGATTCATTGAAAATTTCTCGAAGATTGCGAAGCCTATGACGGAGTTGTTGAAGAAGGATACCAAGTTCATATGGACCAAGGAATGTGAGGCCAGTTTCCAGGAGTTGAAGAAACGTTTGGTTACATCACCAGTGTTGATTTTGCTGGATCAGACCAAGGATTATGAGGTGTATTGCGACACTTCACGTCGAGGACTTGGAGCAGTGCTTATGCAGGAAGGAAGAGTTGTTTCCTATGCCTCACGACAGCTTAACCCTCGTGAGTTGAATTATGCCAGCCATGATTTGGAATTAGCAGCCGTAGTGCATGTGTTGAAGACTTGGAGACATTTTCTCATTGTAAACCATTGTGAGGTGTACATGGATCACAAGAGTTTGAAGTACATTTTCACACAGAAGGAGTTAAATCTCAGGCAAAGGAGATGGTTGGAGCTCATCAAGGATTATGATATGAGATTGCATTATCACTCTGGAAAGAATAATGTAGTAGCCGATGCGCTGAGCGATAAAAGTCATGTCAACACCCTAATGACGGGAGATTTACCAAGGGAATTAGCCAAAAATCTTCATGAGCTATGTTTGGAGATAGTCCCGAGAGGCTATGTAGCAGCATTGGAGATTCAGTCTACTTTGATGGATAAGATCAGAGAAGCTCAAAGGACTGACAAGGAGATTGCTTCTATTAAGGAGAAAATGAGCAAAGGAAAAGCTAAAGGATTTCGTGAGGATGAGCACGATACCTTATGGTTTGAAGACCGTGTTTATGTGCCTAATGATTCGGAGATCAGGAAGTTGATTCTGCGAGAGGCCCATGATTCACCATATTCGATTCACCCAGGAAATACCAAGATGTATTTGGATTTGAAGGATACTTTCTGGTGGACCGGAATGAAGAAGGATATTGCGGAGTATGTAGAAGTTTGTGATGTATGTCAGAGAGTAAAGGCAGAGCATTAGAAGCCAGCGGGATTGCTACAGCCATTGTCGATACCCGAATGGAAGTGGGATAAGTTAGGCATGGATTTTATTACAGGACTGCCCAGAATGCGTTCAAGCTATGACTCGATTTGGGTTTTAGTCGATCGTTTGACAAAGGTAGCTCATTTCATTTCAGTAAAGACTACCTATACTAGTGCTAAGTTGGCCAAGATATACATGACCAGGATCGTATGTCTGCATGGAGTCCCAAGGAGCATTGTATCAGATAGAGGAACCCAGTTTACCTCAAAGTTCTGAAATCAGTTGCATGAAACTTTGGGTACCAGGCTAGAGTTCAGTACAGCTTTTCATCCGCAGACAAATGGACAGACCGAGAGAGTCAATCAGATTTTGGAGGATATGCTGAGAGCTTGTGCACTAGATTATGGATCTAGTTGGGACGAGAATTTGCCATACGCAGAGTTCTCTTATAACAACAGTTATCAATCCAGTTTGAAGATGGCCCCTTTCGAAGCCTTGTACGGAAGGAGGTGCAGGACCCCATTGTCGTAGGATGAAGTTGGAGACCACTAGTTGTTTGGACCGGATCTAATTAAAGAGTCTGAACAGAAGGTGAAATTGATTCGCGATAGGCTCAAGGTAGCCCAGTCCAGGCAGAAGAGCTATGCAGATTCTAAATGCAAGGAGACAGTCTACGAAGTCGGAGACCGAGTTTATCTTCGAGTATCTCCACTTCGAGGAGTTAAGAGCTTTGGAGTTAAGGGAAATCTAGCGCCACGTTTTGTAGGACCATACAAGGTTTTGGAGCGTATGGGAGAAGTAGCTTATAAGTTGGCATTGCCTGAAGGATTGTCAGGAGTTCACAACGTGTTCCATGTTTCCCAGTTAAAGAAGTGCCACGCGGAGATGGCTGATATACCGCTGAGAGATACAGTGCCGCTGGAAACGATTCAGTTGGATAGTTATTTGACCTATGAGGAGAAACCAGTCAAGATTCTTGATTATGCCAGCCGAGTCACCCGCAGCAAGGTTATCAAGTTTTGCAAAGTTCAGTGGAGCCACCACACGGAGGATGAAGCCACCTGGGAACGAGAGGAAGAATAGGGTTCTAGCCAACCCAAATCTCAAGGGCGAGATTCATCTTAAGGGGGGGTAGGTTTGTAACATCCCAAATTTTCAATTTGGAATGTTTACAATAGATCATCATTGCATATCATATTTTATTGCATTTTGGTTGATCCTAGAAATTTCACGTAACTCAAGGACCCTCGGAGAGAGTTGGGGAATTCGTTATTTTCATATTTGAGTTTTCTCAGATTTTGAAAATAGGATCATTTGATTTTATTTATTTTATCTTCAATTATTTCTATTATCAAAATATGAGAGAGGGAATAAAATGACTTTCCCAAAATAAGGAAATATTGAGGATTTAATAATAAAATCAAATAAGATTTTATTTTGGTTTTATTTGCTCTTTTATTTGAATTTAGGAAAAAATGCGTGTTTTTCAAAATTGCATTTAGGCCCCCAAATAAATGTTCATCCTGTGCGGCTCGATTTATAAGTCGGGGAAAATTTATTTCAGGATTTTTGGAGTCCGTTTAGTATTTCTTTTGTTTTTTTACTGAGCGTAATTATTTTAAAAAAAACGTCCGAACCGACCTACGGGCCGTGTTAGGCCCGGACTCCTCCGGGGGGGCTTTATATAGCGCTGCCCCGAGCCCCAGCAGCCCACCCGAGCCGTGCCCCAAGTCCAAGCCGCTGCC
Source organism: Triticum urartu (assembly GCF_056163025.1). Taxonomy (NCBI): domain Eukaryota; kingdom Viridiplantae; phylum Streptophyta; class Magnoliopsida; order Poales; family Poaceae; genus Triticum; species Triticum urartu. The sequence goes on from NC_141879.1 coordinate 331,540,803, forward strand.
GCCGCCTAAACCCTAACCCTAGTCGCCGACAGCCGCCGCCGTGTCGCCGCTGCTGCGCCGCCGCCGGAGCCCCGCCGACGACGAGGTCGAACCGCCTCCACCCGCCGGTATTTTTTAGAAAACCGTTGGTTTTCACCGGTTTTTTTGGGTTTTTTATTCGTTTTTTTAGATAGATCGGTTTTTTCTCTCGGTTTAGTTAATTAGCGAGCGTTCGCTTGTTCGTTCATTTTAACGAACGCGTTCATCATTTAGATCCAGATAACGAACGTTTGTTCGTTAATTGTTCATCGTTTTTCTTTTTCTCGGATTAAATCCATGATTTTTCTGATCGTGATTCCTGATCCGATTTTCGTTTTAGTATAACTTTTCACTCGTTTATCGGAATCAGGCGATTCCAGCGCCTGGAGTTTCGTCTCGAAACCCTCTTTCCGTTTAACCAACTCAAACAAGTTTTTGCCTCTGTAAAATTTGACCTAGATCCTGATTAGTAAACGAAGCTTGTTTCTTTTGCCGTTTGTCTTTCGTTGCTTCGTTCGATTTGATTCTTTTTGCCAACCGGAGTTCTTAAGTTGAACTTTCTGGTTAGATCTCTTATTTGAGTTTTGCCTGTGCATTAGTTGAGTACTTATTGTATGCTTGTTTGTTTGTGATAGAGTACCCGGAGTGCGCCGCTTGCTACTTCGAATCGCTAGGTTTTGCGGATCATCGGCAAGGCAAGTAACACTTTGATCATACTTCCTATTACCCAGTTTTTATTGCATTAGATCAATCCTCACACATTGCATGATTGGGATCTAATTAAATTGTGGGTTTGGGAAGTAGATGAGGTAGTACCTATTACCTGTTATTATCAAACCTTTGGGAGTTACTTCTATGTTTTCTTATTATGCCATGCTATGCTAGTAGACATGGTTTGGGTGAGTGAAATCCATGACAGATGTGAGATTGTTAAATTAATGGTTTATGTAAGGTGGCAACTTAAATACACATCTGGGTGGATTGAGGCACCTGGTTATTCCAGCGATTGCCTGTTTTTCTTTTGGACCGCCACCCAGGCTCAAAGGGATCATGAGATTATTCATACTAGAAATTTCTGTGTGCAGCCACAAGCTACTATGGGATCTAGCATAGTTGACTAAGTTGTGCGAACTCTTACAGTGGTAGACTTGCAGATGTAGGGGAAAGTAGGTGTAACGGTCTACCCGTTTGTAAGGTGTGAGCGCTTCTGAAAGACTATGTCTCGGTCATCCGTTTCTCAAACACCATGTAGTGCGAGAATCCCAACGGAGGAGATCGAGTCTTGAGGGGAAAAGTGCGCAAACCTCTGCAAAGTGTATAAACTAATCATGGTTAGCTGTGTCCCCGGTTATGGACATCTTGAGTATCTAGTACTTGGATTATCATGTGAATCTCATCATGTTACTCTAATTAATTTGTTGGGTTTTAATGATGATGTTTAATTGGGATTGAGAGGGTGTCTACACTCTCAATTTTTAACAACCACCTTGATAGTTAAATAAAATTTATTCCTTTGCAGTAGGGAAAAATTGGCTTTACGCAAAATTGTAACCATAGAGCTTTCCACCAGCCACATATGCATGTAGTATAGTCTTATTCATTCATTGCTCTCTATGTGTTACATTGCCAGCATATTCCATGTGCTGACCCATTTCGGGCTACAACGTTCATGTTGCAGACTTTTCAGACGACAAGTAAGGTGCCTTTAGGTCATGGTTCTATACTCAGTGATGTCGTTGGAGTTGATGGACTCACTTATCTTCCAAGCCTTCCGCTGTTATCGTTATTAGATGGCCTTAAGCCATATTTATTGTAATAAGTTCTCTTTTGAGACACTCGATGTAAGAAGTGTGTGATTGCTACTCTGTTATAAATCCTTCAAGTACTATGTGGTGTCAGCATTACTGATCCAGGGATGACACCGGAGCACAGAGATTGGACCGTTTGAGGTCTGGTCGCTACAAAAGCTAAACATATTCTCTTCAATATAGACCAAAACTTCGTATTGATTTGAGAGGATTTTTGTCCTTAGTATTTTCTCCTTTTATTTATTTGATCGGAAGTGAATATCAATCTCTTATGCTTATAATTTAACTATTGAAAATAGATGGTCTAGCACATATAGTTAATTTCCTTTTCTAATAAATTAACAATGAGTGTGTGGAAGACTTATGATCATCTCATAAGTGAACATGCCCTACGAATTATAGGAAGCTATCATCTCATATGCTTCTCATGCAAAGTGATGGAATCAACATCAAAATATACAAAGCTCATCGGAAGGGAGTCTTCCCTCATTTATGAGGAATTAAGGAGTTCAAACTTCAATGACAACTAGCAAGCTAATATCAACTTGTAGAAAAATGAAGACATGTAAGTAAAGGGTTTTTTGTAATGAATCGACCTCTTGAGAACACCTCAAAGGGTTTTGTGCCCTTTGAGACTTTTGAACATTCACGTCTCAAGCTAGTTTTTTGGCCTAGCATTTTCATCAGAAATGACAACATTTTCCTCAGATGAGGGGTTAGTGGCCACAATAGTAATAGATACATTTCTTTTGGTAGCATTAGAGGTGTCTGTAGTAGAATCAGCATTGCCACACTCTAAGAATTTCAATCAGGGTGGCATAAATCCATCAGGGCGAGCCTTAGTTTCTTTGGCAAATAAATAAGAATTATCCTTTTAAAGATCATCATAATACTCTCTCAGTGATTCAGTATCTTGTTTCCTTTTCAGGAAATCATAGGTGGTATATCATAATCAAATAAGATAGAATCATAATGTATGGATAGTTCCTCAAAAGTTGATAAAACAGCAGCATGCTCACTTGTCAACGTTTATTTTTTCTCCATCTCTTTGACCAATAAACCTTCAAAGTTCTTGATGGTTTTCTCGACTTTTTTAGAGAATCTTGTTGAATGTTTGCAATTCTTTTGAGCTTGATATAAACATCCTTCTGCATTATGGGATATGCATGTTCCCTTCAAGCAGTATTTTGAATTGTTTGTTGACACGGACAAAGTAATGGAAAACCTCTAAAAGAATTTCCATATTGACCTTGGACAAATAAGAGTTCCGAATCGAATCTCTTTAGAAAGAATATCTTTTGTCTCATGGTAGTCTTCTCTAGTCCCTTTATGAAACTTTTGTCATGAAGCAATATGCAGGTACTTCATCATCACTTGATTCAATATCGAAGAAATTCAGCTCATGTGTAGAAGCACGAGCGATGCAGACCACACCAATAACTGACTCATCATCAGATTATTCTTCTTCGGTAGAGTCGGGCCCAGAGATTTCTTCATTAGAATCAATTTTCATCCCCATGTACGTAGCTGTCAGGTGAGAGATTTCCTTCATCTTTGAATGATATTCATTAAAATTCTCGATGAGGATGTTGATGTAGAGCATTCCTTATTTATATTAAAACTGCAGGCTGACTCGGTCTCTTCAATCTTTGGTATTGACAGAGTTCCACTAACTACTAGCTTTGATTCCAATATCCCACATTGTGTTGTCTGAGATAAAATCCACAAACATTTTAGACTTTAAACATGAGATATCTCATGGAGGCTTTGGTTTGGATGTGGACGAAGAATTGTGCCCTGGGAACTTTCCCTAGTATAGGCTTTTCTGTCAGACACAATTGACGTGTTCGCCTAGAAAATGAAGCTCTCTATTGATACTTTCAGGGTATTTGAATTTCAGCCTCGTCACTAAGAGCAAGATTCTTGGGGGAATTGAGGTCAAATTTACCTTTTTTGTTTTTCCTCCTAGTCTTCATGAGAGATTAGAATTTCCATGATATCGGCGGAGCTAAGACTTTAAAAGTCAGATCCTTATTTAATCATCATGATGAGGGTGTCGAGGGATTTGTCTGGGGACTGGAGCAATTTTATCATGACATCATGATCGGAAATGTTCTCAGTGTCGAGATTTTACAGCCGATGGACAATGCTGCTCAGGTGATCAAAGGTTTCCAGAGTGCTCTCATTTCTGAATCTTTTCAAGTGAGTGAACATGGCGCGAAGTATTATATTGTGTGCCTCATTTTAATTTGGAGCACCTTCCTAGACCTTCTCAATATTGTTCTAGATTTCTTTCGCAGATTCAAATCTTCCTAAACGAATGAACTGTGTCCTGGAGAGGAAATCCAGATTACATCCTTAGATTAGGATAGAGTTTCACAAGTTTCTTCTAGAGTGGAGTGGGGAAACCCGGTATCTCAATAATGTGTCCATTTTCCATTGCCACATATCATCATTGATAGCTTTCAAAGGGATCTTCATCTTCTCTTTCCAAAACAGATAATCATTTCCATAAAAGATGGGAAACTTCTCCATAGACTCAAAATGTAATACAAGCGACTCATAACCTACAATTATAGGGGATCGCAATAGTCTTCGAGGGTAGTATTTCACCCAAATTTATTGATTTGACACAAGGGGATCCAAAGAATATTTTTAAGCCTAAGCAGTTGAGTTTTCAATTCAACCACACCTGAGAAATCAATTCCTTGCAGAAATTTATTTATAGCACAATAATGTGATAGCAGTGATAGCAATAGTGATAAAGTAGCGGTAACAGCAGTAGTAGTAACAAGTTTGTAGCAAGTAGAGCAATTGTAACTTTAGTAGAGTTGATAGCAGTAAAGCATAGGTATGGATTAGCGATGGGATTTTCGAATGAAATTCAATATGTAACTACCACAACCTAAAGCGATGCACAATGGCTCAAATTCATGAATCATATGTAGGCATGTATTCCGTATAAAGTCATGCGTGCTTGCGATAAGAGACTTCATGACATCTTTTGTCCTACCCTTCTATGGTAGCGAGGTCCTAATGGAAACTAAGGGTAATTAAGGCGCTCCTTTTAATAGAGAAGTGGAACAAAGCATTAACACATAGTGAATACATGAACTCGTCAAGTTAAAGTCATCCCCATCGATATCTCAATCATTGTCACCTTGGGGTCTAAGGTTCACAACAATAATAGGTGCACACAACTTGCAAATATGATCAAGAACACAAATATATTCATGAAAACATAACATGTTCAGATGAGAAATCATGGCACTTGGGCCCTAGTGACAAGAATTACGCATAGCAAAATCATAGCAACATCAATCTCAGAACATAGTGAATACTGGGGATCAAGCCCTAACAAATTGACATGATTACATATGAAATTTCATCTGATCCCATCTACCTCCAGTATGCCTGCAAGGGGATTACTCACACATCACTACTGCAGGATGGTCCAAATGCGACAGTCAAATCAGAGACCCTTCGACGAAACTGTGTGCGATGCATCAATCACAAATAGTGATGTAATAAAACCGTCAAAAAAGATGCAAAACGTTTGCGATGGTGGTGACATTAAATACGGTTCATATTGGAGTTGCTTGTGTGATGAATGGCAAACGGTTAATCCAGAATAACTATTTGCAATGATGTAGAACAACAGAAATGGGCAGCCATATGAGGGTGTGTGCGATATACGGCATACAGTTCACTAGGATGAACTATGTGTGATTAGGCAACACAATAGAAACGGTTCAAATGAACAAGATGTGTGTGATACGCGGCAAACAGGTCCATAATCAGAAATGTGCGAAGACCAATAATAACACAGATGATTGATGCTAATAAGCCGTGTGATTTGCTCTGTATACAGAAGAATAACATATATATATATGTGTGTGTGTGTGTGTAACTGAAATAAACATACAATTACATAAGTGACTATACAGATCATTCGCACACAGCTCAATAAACAATTGTATGCATTCTAAACTAGGAGAAACGGTCGTCTAGTCATCTACTTCTTGTGACGCTCCCGGCACTACTCTGTGGCTCGATCCCTCGTCTGGGCCAGGAAGAAGACACTCCCTCATATCAACGATCCGCATGTGCATCTCGTAGCTTGTGTACGCGTCCTTGGCCGCGTACTTGACGTGTTGTTCATCCAGTCTCTCATGCCAGACATTGTGCCAGGCGTCCATGTCCTTCTTGCTCGCATCCTTCATATTCGCGTAGTAGGGGTCGATGATGGTCGAGGCGAGGTCAACCAAGGAGTTATGTTTGTTGTTGTTGCTGCCCCAGACCTTGTAGTGGTCCTGGATGTTGACAAGATTCTGGCATTTCAAGCCCAAAACCTTGAGCGCTTTTAGATTGTTGGCAGTGTCCACCATAGCGAAACTATAGTCGAAGCTGTTGATAAACCTAGAGAAACGCTCGCAAGGCCTTGTGGCCAGGTGGTAGTGTTAGACAAGGACGTCATGTCGCACACACAACTAGGCGACGGAAACCTTCTGATCATGCCCGGCACGACCGATGGTGTACTCGAGGTCGAAATCGACCACTTGGTACTTGTCCTCGTCAAGCAACTGCTCCATAGTTTGGATGGAGCTCTCCATCGAGACCGGATCATTCGTGTACATCACCGAGAGGACCTTCCCCCTCATGTGGGTGTACACTACGTGATGCGTGGTGAACTGCCCACCATTGTCGTCGTCGGCCGCTGGGACTGCCATTGGAGCCACAGGAAGCGCCATTGGAACTTCTGGATGACCTCTCTATATGTGTCGTTGTTGGTGTGCTTACTATGTCATGTGGCGCGGGACATGAAGGTAAATGGCCGCAGGAATAAATGGTGGCTGAGCGGCCCAGATTCTAGGCGCGTCCGCATGGCAGTTTTTGCAGCGGGTAACTGCATCGTCGTGTCGCGCTTGGCGCAACCGCATGCACACGAACGTGTGTGGTCATGTGTCGGCCCCAAACAGTGCCAGCATGCATGGAGGGATGAGGGCAGAGCGCCTGGGGGACGCGAGAGCAGAGCGCGTGCGGCAGGATGCGAGTAGAGCACGCCACGACCGCCTCAACCGTAAGCAACCACACGCATAGAGCAGGTGCACATAGCAAATGGTCATCTACAAGTCGGCCGACAATTGCTTCGCTGCGCAGAGAGCGGCCGTGTGCTACTACCGCCGTCTTGGTCTATTAGTCCCCAAATATATTATGTGCCATATTTTGACCTTAAATTTAACCAACAAAATGTTAATGCATGTTACAAAAATTATATAATTGGAAACTATGTTCAAATATGAATCCAAGGATATAATCTCTGGTGACATGCATTCATATTTTATTAGTTAAATCTATAGTCAAAATTTAGCACAAAAATACATAGATGACTTATAAACCAGGACGTGTGTAGTAGGTAATTTAATCCCAAACATTTTTTATTTCATTAACTGTATGTGTACGTGTCCTTTCGTCCTCCTCTTGCACATCTTGACACCCCGCTGCCGCAGACGGCTTAGAGCGCAAGCTTGAGCAGCGAGCGGGGGCGTTCTTTTGGCCAAACGGTGGTGAGCCCATTCCCGCGCAACCATGCAGGTTCCCGCACAAGCTTCCCTCCCGAGTCGGTGAACTCTCCCAAAATCCCAATGCTTACTAGCCTGCTATATAAACCCTCACGGCCGGTGAGTCATGCATCGCATTTTCCCCTCCCTCCATGTAGCTAATCTCGTCTGCTTCTCCCACAATTACCAATGGCACTGGTCCGTCGTCTCGCTCAGCCACTCTGCCATCACCAGAGGACAGCTCCAGCTGGGAGGCTACACCGCGGTGGCGGAGCAATCCCCGGCATAGTGTAGTGTGCGTGGCGTCCTTGTTGGGTGTGAGCGGAACACCCACCAGATGCTCCGTTTTGCCGCTGCCCGTCGACAGCTGTTGCCGGATGCCATTGCCGCCACCCGACCGTATGCCGTTGTGGCTGCCACACCACCGTCAAAAGCCAGGGCCATCGCCCGCTCCACCGCCGCGGCCCAAAGGCGGGAGGTGGCCATCGTGGCTACCACCCCACTGCCGGCCACCGTGGCCATCACCCGCTCCGCCGTCGCGGCCCTAAGGCGGGAGGTGGTGGTCGTGGCCGCCACCCCATCATCGGTTGCCGTGGCTGCCAGCCCACCTTCAACCATCAGGGTCATCACCCACTCCACCACCGCCGCCCGAAGGCAGGAGGCAGAGGTGGAGGCTCGCACTTGCATCAGCGACCTTGCGCACTACACCGAGTTCCTGCAGGAGGAGGAGGAGCGCCTTGTCGAGCACGCAAAGAGCCTTACCGCCGTCGTGGCCGCAGCGCACGCCACTGCAGAGGCGAGGAATCTGGAGATCTACGAGGAGAACCACCACTTCGAGAGGGGTCATCTGGAGAGGCGGAGGGCGATCGAGGTGAGCGTCGCTGAAGGTGCAGCAGCGGCAGGCACCGTATTGCAGTTGTCCAGCTCATCGGTAGGCTCCTCCTCCTCTGCCTCTTACTGAGCGTGCTCGGCAGAGGAGAGGCTGCTAGAAGTAGTACAAAGCCCCTTCGTAGTAGTAGTATTTAGGGGCTATTTTGTTCAGTTCATCTGACTATAGATGTGGTGAAACTGTACAACGTACCTAAAATTAGCTAGTATATATAGTTGAACTAGCTATTTCAATACGTGGTTGGCAACAATTGGGGAAAATTTTGGTCGATTCAGCTATCGAGTTGAACTGTTTGTATAAAGAACGACTACTTAATCTATGAATGAAATCTATGCTTAATTGCTGAATTTTAGTTGCAAAAACTAGATAGTGCTAGTGATTTTTAGCTGCATATTTTGACAAATCGCAGTGTTACAAGGTTGACAAATGGCAATGTTACTAGATCAGCAGATGTCAATCTTTCCAGTTTGACAAATGGCAGTATACTCAATATGATAGATGCAAATCTTACCAAATTGTCTGTACGTGGTTGCACACGGGTCATCCAAAACAACCATTTGCGTTGAAGGGATGTACAAATCTGCTCGGCACATTTTCTCTTGGCTTAGTGCCAAAGTCTGGCTTTGCATACCATATTCAATTTGAACCATTTGTGTTGAAGAAATGCACAAATCCTGCACTCCGAATTTTCCCTTGACTTACGGGGGAAGAACATAGCTCTCACTTTGCATACGGGTGTTCTATCTAAAACGTTTTCAATCAAGAGCTGCACAAATCCTCTTGGCACATTTTCCCTTGGCTTCCTGAGGAACCTGTCGGTTTGCACACGGGTGTTCTAACTAAAACGTTTGCGATGAGTGTTTTATATTTAAAAACCATTGACATTTTTTTCAAAAGAAAATCATTTGATAAGTCTGTACATTAAGAGAGAAAAATGCAAGTTCGTTCAAACCATAAATTTCATTCAGTCACACTAAGAATTTATATTCATACGATCGAGATCCAGTATTAAACCCAAAAAAATATTTTCGGCGATGGCAGAGGTGGCGTGCCGTGCCGGTGTTGTTGTTGTCGTCCTCTGGGACGCCGTTGTTGAAGTCTTCAAGGCAGCACAGAATGTTCTTCACTTGGAAATCAAACATCATGTCGTCGCGCGATCGACGGGCGGGGCACGGGAGGACGGCAACTTGCGGCGCTGCGAGGTAGCGGTCGATGGCGGCGTCCCATGCCGCTGAGGGGGGAACGCACTGGCATAGCTTGGTGGGTGCAAGCAAAGCCACGGGGACCAGCGTCGCAGTGGGTGGAGGGGCGCGCACGGGCATGGGCGCTGGCACTCGCATGTACACGAGCTCGCGCGGGTCCACGGGGACCTCGCTGATGCCCGCGGCTTCCAACTCTGTGATAGTGCTCGGTGACTAGCCCGTCAATGCTATGGGAATGGTTGCTGGTGCGGGCACGGGGATGGGAGTTGGCACGGGCGCGGGGGCAGCAACCGCCATGGCCATCTCGTTCATGGCCATGTCCATGAGGCCCCATTCCTCCTTATTTTCTATCTCCTCCAACTCGGAGTCCACTTCACTAAACCTGAAGACTAGTGGCAAATGATCCTTCTACGCCATGGCTTCGGTGGAGGTCTGCAGGAGGGAGGGGAATGGGAGGCGAATAGTAAGGCCGCCCGTATTAAACAGCAGCTCGGGCGCCATTAATGGAGAGGATGTGAGCAAGGCGGGCGGCCATGGAAGTTAAAGGGATCGCTTCCCAGTGAGCCTGCGCAGCGTACAGCTCGCACGCTTCCTGGTGAGCCTATGCATTGGAGGACAACTTGCACGCCTCTCGGTCAGCCTGCGCACCGGACTGCGCTCGCAGGTCTCCCGTTTGGTCAAGCAGCTATCCGCACGGCACCTCCTATAGCCATTAAAATCCAAACATATGGCGTCACTTGAATGGTTAACAGAATGCACATCATTTAAATTATACAAACGTTTGAGATGCTAATGTGGCAGCTATTTGTTCAAAATGCCTTTGTTGGCTATTATTCGAGTGCACCTTCTCTCTAAATGGACACGAAAAATACCACAGCATGTCGGGTGCCATTCCATGATAGCATGCCAAGTTTCATGAATTTCAGACGAGTTTTGGATTTACTAGAATTTAAAAACAAATTAGCTCAATGTTTTGCCGGCAATCAATAGTGCCCTGGTGTTTGAAATTCATTCTCATTTCTTGCATGGGATCTAAGCATGCGCCCAATGATACACATTTCATATGTCAACCCATTTTTCTGCACTGGAGCATGTGCATGTAGTTCAAATTTGAATTATGCACATAAAATGCCTCGAAACCCTAATTAATGTATAAAAATGTCCAAGCAAACCCCAAAAATTGACACAACACTCCTGTCGTTCTATGTTGACACTAGAGAAAAATTCAAAGCAAGAAGAGGCAACGTATATCGTTTCATCCCGAAAGGTGGCACGTTCTCTACCAAAACCATCAGGCTTGTTGTGAGAAGTCTCTGGTTTACGAGAACCTTATACCCAAACCTGCCCCAAATGGGACAAATTTTTTACCATGGCATGTTGATGCTGCTCCATGATAGCACGTCAAGTTTCATGGACTTCAGACGAGTTTTAGATTTACTAGAATTTAAAAACCATGTATCTCAATGTTTGCGGCCGAGCGATGGTGGCAAGGTGTTTGACATTCATTCCCATTTCTTGCATGGGAGCTAAGCATGCAGCCATGGACACATATTTGATTTTTTCAAACAATTTACATGCACTGGAACATGTGTCTGTAGTTCAAATTTGAACTATGCACATAAATGCATAGAAAACTCAGTTAATGTATAAAAATGTCCAAACGAACCCCGAAATTTTCCTAAAATTAACACAACACTCATGTTGTTCTATGTTGACACTAAAAAAATTGAAAACAAGAAGAGGCAACGGATATCGTTTCGTCCAGAAAGGTGAAACATTCCCTATCATAACCATGAGGCTTGTTGTGAGAAGCTCTGGTTTGTGAGAAGCTTATACCCCCAACCTGCCCCAAATGGGACAATATTTTACCACGACATGTTGATGTCGTTCCATGCTAGAATGTCAACTTTCATAAATTTCAGACGCGTTTTCGATTTACTAGAATTTAAAAACCATGTATCTCAATGCTAGGGGCCGAAAGACGGTGGCGAGGTGTTTGACATTCATTCTCATTTCTTGCATGGGACTTAAGTGTGCAACCAAGGACACACATCTCAATTTTGAACCCATATATATGCACTAGAGCATGTGCATGTAGTTCAAATTTGAATTATGCACATAAATGCATAGAAAACACAGTTAATGTATAAAAATGTCCAAGCGAACCCCAAAAAATGACACAACACTCCTGTTGTTCTATGTTGACACGAGAAAATTTTTGAAAGTAAGAAGAGGCAACAGATATCATTTCGCCCCCCAAGGTGGCACGTTCCCTATTGAAACCATCAGGCTTGTTGTGAGAGAAACTCTAGTTTGCGAGAAGCTTATACCCAAACCTGCCCCAAATGGGACAATATTTTTACGATGGCATGTCGATGCCGTTCCATGATATCATGTCAAGTTTCATGAATTTCAGATGAGTTTTTGATTTACTAGAATTTTAAAACCATGTATCTCAATGTTAGCGGTCGAGTGACAGTGTCAAGGTGTTTGACATTCATTCTCATTTCTTGCATGTGACCTAAGCTTGCAACCAAGGACACACATTTGATATTTTCAACTCGTTTTTATGGATTGGAGCATGTGCATGTAGTTCAATTTTGAATTATGCGCATACATGCCTAGAAAACTCAGTTAACGTATAAAAATGTCCAAACGATCCCCGAAAAATTCCAAAATTTAACACGACACTCCTGTTGTTCTATGTTGACACCAGGAAAAAATTGAAAGCAAGAAGAGGCGAAAATATCGTTTTGTCCACAAAGGTGAACGTTTCCCTAATGGAACCATGAGGTTTCTTGTGAGAAGCTCTGGTTTGTGAGAAGCTTATACCATAACCTGCCCCAAATGGGATAATATTTTTTACCCCAGCATGTTGATGCCATTCCATGATAGCATGCCAAGGTTCATGAATGTCAGACGGGTTTTCGACTTACTAGAATTACAAAAGCAAGTAACTCAATGTTTTCCGGAGAGCCACTGTGTCGTGGTGTTCGAAATTCATCCCATTTCTTGCATGGGAGATAAGTATAAACCCGTGGACACGTATATGATTTTACAACCCATGTTGGTGCATCGGAGCATGTGCATATAGTTTAATTTTGAATTGTGCACCTGAAATGGCTAGAAAACCAATTTAGTGTATAAAATGTCCAAATGAACCCTGAATAATTCCAATTTTTTTATGACACAGATATAGTAGCATGTTCACTAAAGATAAAAGTTCTAGCAATTCAAACACCCTCCATTGCCACTGTGACCCCATTATGTAATTCAAATCAAGATGAAAAATCAAGTAGATCGCACACAGTTTATTATCACCAACCGTGTGAGATGCAATACAAAATATCTTGGAGCACCGCCAGAGTATAGTATGCCTATGGCTTAGGCAAGAAGGTGCGTCGGCTACAGTCCATAGTCGGCGTGTCAAGCACACTAGCTCGCTCCCCAAATATCATTTCACTGTTCAATCATCGCCGGTGAAAGATGGGGACGTGGACCCGCGTTGTGAGGGCAACTTCGGCGGCCCACTCCGGTGAGAGCGCGGCTGCAGCCTCCGTGCGCATGCTAACAAGCTGCATGAGCGAGGCCGCAATCTGCGACCAGGCGGCCAAGGCAGCCCGAACAGCCGTTGTTGCTTCTCGCGTGCCGGCAGCAACATCTGCCTCGGGGATAGCAACTGCCGAGAGTGGCACAGCAACTGTCCATTCCGAAGAGACGGCCTTAGCCCTGATGGAGGCCGCCCACAACCATGTCATGGACGCCCACGCCCAGCTCGTGGCGGTAACCGCAGAAATCAAACAAAGCTTCTCCGACAACGGCCGGCAACCCACGACCGAAGAGTTGGCAATCGCCGAGAGCGTTCGAGCAGTCGTCAGTTTCTCCACCGCATACCTTGCCATGACGGAGCCCGTCCAAGCCCAGATCTCGGCCGCCCATGCCCAGCTCGTGGTGGCCTTTTCCAAAGAGATGGTAGACGCGAATGGCGAGATGCTTGCCGAGTATGGTGCAACGGATGCCATGGAGCCCCTTCCCCAGGAGACCGTCGGGCGCGAGCTGGAGATGGAGGAGGAAGAGGAAATCGATGAGTAGCAGCCGTAGTAGTACTCTTTAGTTTGTTTAATTAAGAGTGCCGGTCTTTAATTTGTTAGAGTAATGTTTAGGTCAGCTAGCTCTATTTAATTGCTGAAGTTGCTCGATTAATACATGTGGGTGTGTTGTAGTCTCCTTTGTGTACCCAAATTATGAAATGACGTGGATGTCCACTATAACCAGGGAAATTCGAATCAAAATTTTTGATGTTCGAACTCATCACACATAGGTTAAGCTATCTGAATCGTTTGTGATGTTCACATATTGTACACAATTTTGAATAAGGGGCCATGTCTGTTGACACTTTGCGCGCCGGTTTTTTCACTGCACCGAGTCAAAACTTTTGGCTTCCGCAGAAATATCTACTTCCCCGCCCCCTCCCCTATCACAAAAGCCACATTTCCCCTGTTTTCGACTTCCTTTCCAAGTTGAAACCTTCACTCCTTGCTTGCAGCGCCGCCTCCTCGTCGGTGACCCTCCTTCACGCTGCTCGGCCTCGTCTATTCAGGCAGGTAATCCACACCCGACCCCCATCCTCCTCCTTCCACATCCCACATGCCCCGATCGCTGGCGCGGCACCTTCCACCCAAATCATCGACCCCTCCACCAAATAAGCGCCGCCCAAAGCCATAGTGCACGCAGTATAGGCAAGAGCTCAAGGAGCATTTGGCAGCGGTAAAGAAAATCACGGCCGCACGTGCGGATGACGTCGCGATGGCTGCCATTCGTGTCGACCCCCAGATCTTGGAGCAGCACCTCACCGTCGAGGCCACCGTCGACGCCTCGCGCGCCGACGCCAAGACGCGGTTGGCTGCTTTAAACGACAGTTTGTGGTGTTTTCTCGAGGACCCGTTGTCACTATAAGGACCCATGTTCAGTTTGCTAGCTACACCGGTTAAGCATGCTCGGTTTACTCATTGCATGTGCTGCTCCTGCCTTTCCTTAACAAATTCTAGTGAATTGTGCTATCTAATTTTACCATCTAATATGTTGCTCTAGTGTATATGTTCTATATGCCGCGCAATGTGGTGCTCAGTTTTTAACTATTTGGTTAATTAGTTGCCGTCTTTAGTTAACTGTTAGGTTCAATTCTGCAAATGTGATGTTCAATTCTTCAGGCTACAATTTTGTATTGTCTTCCATGTGAGAAATAAATCGTATTTATCTTTACAAAATACATGAGAAACAAATATAATTACTATATTTCCAAGTTGTCAAGCATGCTTGGTTTGGTTAACTGTCTGATCTTCTAGTATGTTATACATTGTGCAATGTGGTGCTCAGTTAATGTTTGGTTCATTTGTTGTTGTGTTTAGTTAACTGTTTGGTTCAATTCTGCAATGCGATGTTTAATTGTTGAGGCTGCATTCTGTTATTGTATACCATGTGAGAAATAAATCGAATTTGGCTGTACTAAATACATGATAAACAAATACAATTGCCATATTTCCAAGTTGTTAAGCACGCTTGGTTTGGTTAACTGTCTGATCTTCTATTAGGAGTATGTTATATTGTGCAATGTGGTGCTCAGTTAACGTTTGGTTCATTTGTTGTGGTGTTTAGTTAACTGTTTGGTTCAATTCTGCAATGCAATGTTCAATTGTTGTGGGTGCATTCTGTTATTGTATACCATGTGGGAAATAAATTGAATTTGGTTGTACTAAACACATGAGAAACAAATACAATTGCTATATTTTTCAAGTTGTTAAGCATGCTTGGTTTGGTTAACTTTCTGATCTTCTATTAGGATTATGTTATCTCTACTCCAAATGAAGGAGTCCGTTATCATTCCGTCTCGTACCCCTCCCCCCTTGAAATATACCTCCACCAGCTATCTATCCCTTCCCCACCGATTTTTTATCTCCCCTGCAAAACCGGTGGGCATAAAACCAGAGACAAAACACAAAAAATCATGCTTTCCTAATGTATCCCTCACCACGCTTTCCTAACGTATCTATCTATAATCTAATCAATCTATCAATCTATATTCAAAATAGATATGTCTCTGGCCACGCTTTCCTCCATTGTTTGGACGGAAACTGATCTTGTACGATTACTACAAATCAATCTATCAAAATTCCATATACATAACAGAATTTTTGAAGCACAGTGTGTCGCTGTTGAAGATGCACGCCTGAACGATACCGGTGAATCTACATAGTCGTTTGGTTTGGTTTGGTTTTGTTACCATCGATATCGATAGAAGGAAATCACCCCTGCCGGTCAAAGGAAATCACCACGATTTGATCCCGAGTCTGGACCACCTCCCCGCTCCTTTCCCCTCCCTACTCTCCACGATCTGATCTAGATCCTCCTCTACACCCGACCCGAGCACCCCCATCTTCCCCTCCGGCCCTCCCTTCCATAGCCGCAGAGCACCTTGTTGGTCGCCCTCCTCTTGTCCCCTCCCACCACTTCCCACCGTTGGTCGCCATGTATGATGGGCCGGCGAGGAGGACGAGGTGGAGCATGTCGCAGAGATGAAGACCACTTTGGCCATGCTACCTTTGTAGACACCACGCGTCATGGTGGGGATGGGGTGTTACATCCCCTGCCTAGAGCTCAACTCCATCCCGGCGATGATGGCGACATGCTACCTACCAGTGATGATGATGACATGCTCTGGTCCAACTGCCTCGACCTCGACAAGATATTTCGATGTCCATCGCCGCAGGCTACAACCCCTCTCTCCGATTCACAACCGCGAGTTGAGGAGGAGCACCATAAACTA
Organism: Triticum urartu; assembly: GCF_056163025.1. Lineage (NCBI taxonomy): Eukaryota > Viridiplantae > Streptophyta > Magnoliopsida > Poales > Poaceae > Triticum > Triticum urartu. Next base: position 331,557,104 of record NC_141879.1, read on the forward strand.
GCTTGATTGGGTGTCCACTCGGATAGGAAAGAAGATGGAAGTACGTGACCATGGTAGCTACTGTTGAATTTAGGTATATACATCACTGGTGCGCATCGGTCCTAAACAAACGGTTTTTAACCCCTTTCCGCGATCGCATTTGGAACCGTTGCCAAGTGAGTGTGGGTGATAGGGGGGTCCTTCCCACATGACCCAGAAACCAACTGGGATAGGGAGCCTTGATGCATACAGTTGTCCCTATATAACTGTTTTCAATATCTGGAATATCCCAAATGCTTCATCCTTGCTACTCGTTTGTGCTCGCATTGCCATCACAGTTGGAGTTTTGTGGTTCTGCCTAAAACCAGGCAGATTCCAGGCACTGGAGTTTTATGATGCCTGGCACATCACAAACAGTTCATGATTATAAATCGTGTACGATAGGTAGACAATCACACACATTTAGTTTTCCCGCACCGTATGTGATAGTGTCTGACATCACACACGCTTTGCAAACAGTAACTATGTGCATGATTGCACATGTTTCCTCTCTGTGAACTGTCTCGGATTATGGTGTATATCACTAACATTTGTGTTCTACCAACCATGTGTGTCGTAATGACCTGCACAACGTAATTTTGCCCTAATTTAATTGCTGCTATTTAAAATTGTACCTAATTTGAACTTGAAAGTAGGCTATAGCTTTATTCATATCCATCAGGTTCAAACAACTAATGCATTATTCGATTCACAGGTAGATATGTTTAAGAATTACATAAGCACAAAATAAAGAATGATGTACCAGGGTTCTATACTTGTACTATTACAGATGGTAAAGAAAAAGGTGACAGACATTCTAGTTGCTGAACAAGGTGAAGCGGAATGGCCCTATTGTGCTCTCCTGGATGCAAAAGGCATGCAAGACTCTAGTCCAACCCCTTGTGATGGCCGTCCACCAATCATGTAGTTTGAGAGGTAATCTTGAGTAAACTGCTTCAGGGTCCACTGCAAAAGAAAAAAGATTCAGATATTGTCATCTAACACAACTCATTACAGGCAGTAAAAAGAAGGCTACAGGGTTGTTACTTACCATCCCGCGGTTCACTCTTGTCTTGCATAAAGTGTAAACAAATAGTTCGATTGACATCTTTTAACCCATTTTAATAACAATCTTTATCAGTTTCCTCACTTGATGCTGGTTCATGAATATCTCATTGCCCCATACGCAGAAAGGGTCGAAGTGTGGATCTTTGGCAATGATATATGTACCTAAAAGCACCAAGTTAATATTAGAAGCTAAACAACAATTGAAAAATGATGTAGTACAACACTCCATCCATCCCATTATATAAGATTTTATTACATGTATGTCTAGACATCATCAAAAGATTAAGGTAACACTCTTCCTTGTTGCTATGTAGCCAGGGATTAAATATTTAGTCATTCGGTACAATGCATGTTGCTAAACAACAATTGAAAAACGGAAAGGCATATTAACTGCAATATCCTTAACAGCAACCAAATATCGTAATTCATAGTGGTATTGTTGAAACTGTTATTGATGAAATTGAACTGCACGGCAAATAGTCGCACATATAGATCATCACATTGTGAAGAACTGAAATGAACAAGTCATAAGGACATCTCTAGGTGATCCTCAAAAAGTTAAAGGACTGAAACCCTTAGTGGATATATATATATACCAAGAATCTTTGGCCTTCTCTAGTCGATCCCCTAAACTTAAGGCTGTAAACTTCAATTTGATCAAGTTCAAAGCAGGTTCAACCGAAAGTAGCATTCATTCAAACATAAACATAGATAGTTTTGCATAACCGAACATAAAACATAAATTTAAACTAAGCTAAACTACTTTTGATCAAAGTAGAGGTCGAGCCAATCCTTCCTCGTCATGCACGGTGTGCCGCGAGCCGGGTCTGGGCTAGTACCGTCATCAGGGTCATTGGGGAAGGCACTCATCCACTTGTCGACGTCGATCTCCTCGTCCTCGAGGCCCACCTCGACGCCCTCCATGCCTCCGTTGTCGTCGCCTTCGACCTCGTCATTAGAGGAGAGCGCGATAACCCCATCGCCGTCCTCGCCGCCTTCGACCTCGTCATCAGAGGAGAGCGCGATAAACACAATTTGGTGTTGCTACGAGAGTATTGTCTGTTATTGCGTGAGTTGGTTTCTCCCTTGCTTTCATTTTTTTGAATTCTATTTGGTTTTCTTTGACTTCATTATTGTTTTATTTATTGCTTTTTGATTGTTATTTTGATTGCTAGTATTGTTTGCTAGGATTATTGCTTATGTGAGTATAATGTTTTACTATATAGATTTTCTTGGAGTGACAAATAGTTTATCAAAGTTTCCGAGACCGTTATTATCTTCATCAAGTAATACCAGGCAAGTTCACTTTGACCATGTTATTCATACCTATGTTTTATTGCATTTAGTATCACCCTACATAGTCCCTCCTATAGTGTTATTGAATGTTGTAGTTGAGTAGAATGCATGAGGTAGGAACCTATCTCCCTGTTACCAAGCCCGGGAAGTTATTTATTTTAATGCTACGCTATAGTAGACGGGGTTGGTATGAGTGCTCGGGAGTGGCGTGAGAATGGAGGACTCTACGTCAATGACGACTACTTCATGATGGCATCGGCAAGGACTGCATCTTCATGACCTCAAGACCTCAAGATTTCGAGACAAGAATTCAATACACACTACTAGGTGAAGGACAGTTGATGGGCACGCTGGAGAAACCAGTGGATGGCCGGGATGCATGGAGAAGCGCCATGACATCTTACGGAAAGCTTCACCCAGACTCAAAGAGACGGATGAATACTTCATGCCCGGAAGCTTACCTGTGCAACCGCAAGTCACTATGGGCTCTGGCTTGGTTGACCTTAGTTGTGACTCTGGCTAGAACGGTGCTAGCAGATCTAGAACTACGATAGGATTGGATGAGCACCGGACAGTGGTCAGAGGAACTCTTCGGAAGAACATGTTTCGGTCATCTTGCTCTCAAACACCCTGAAGTGCGAGAACATAAAAAGAGGGGTCGAATCTTGCGGGTAAAGTGTACAAACCTCTGCAGAGGGTTAAAACCTAATCGATTAGTCGTGTCCCCGGTTACGGACAACTTGAGCCTTTGGACTTGGATCTATCTCGGAACTCTCAACACCAGACTGATAACTTAATTGTGGGCGACATTATGATGATATGGGCTATGAGACATCGGTTGGCGGAACCATGTCATGATAGGAAATTCCGTAGTACAGACTCCTGATATTCCTTTGTTGTAGGAAAAATAAGACCAACTTTTATGCAAACAAAACTCAAATACAGAGCCACAAAAAGCCATATTGCATATAGTATAGTTTATCATCTGTTTATCTTACAGTGATCTTGCCGGTACATTCAATGTACTGACCTACACGGCTGCAACATCTCATGTTGCAGATTTTTTTTTCTTCCGACGAGTAAGAGTATGGTACAGGGTTATGATCTACACTCAACCTGCCGATGGCGTTGATGGGACTCCACACCCGATTGTTTGTTTCCGCTGAAACTTATGAGGTATATATCAGTTTTACGTTATTTATACATGTGATTGCACTTTGATATATACATTGATGTACTGTGTGTGCCAGCATACTGATCCAGGGATGGCACGGATACACAGAGGCTTGACCGTTTGAGGTCGGGTCGCTACAGCCACCTCGCCGGTGTCGGGCAAAAAGGCCTCGATAAACCTCTTTTTGGCCATTGGCTCCTCGAGCTCCCTGGCACACAGGCAGAGTTTGAGGATGGAGGCGCCGGCAATGGCGGCGACCTACCAATGGTTTCGAGGGTTGTGTGTGTCTATGTGAGCGGACGTTTTGGGGTGTGTGTGGAGGGGGGAAAGGTTGTGTTTGAGGAAATACTGCGGCAACTGAAAATTTTACTAGGCGGGAGTAACAAGTCGGGCTACTGAAAATTTGGATCAAGGGCGAGCAGATATTTTTGAGATTGCGAGGGATGCAGAGACGGGAGTAAAATGCTGATGCTACTAAAAATTTTAATCAAGGGACTGAAGCAGAGCGGGAGTAACAGACATCGCACACGGTTCACACATACTAATCGTGTGCTATCAAACATTAAAACCTTCCAGGCGGTAGATATTTTCGAGATTGCGAGGGATGCAGAGGCAGGAGTTTTGGGGGAGCGAGCTAGTGTGCTTGACACGCCGGCTGTGGACTGTAGCCGACGCACCTTCTCGCGCAAGCCATAGGCGAACTATACACCGACGGTGCTCCAAGATATTTTGTACTTCATCTCACACGGTTGGTGATAATAAACTATGTGGGATCTACTTGATTTGAATTACAAAATGGGGTCACAGCGGCAATGGACGCTGTTTGAATTGCTAGACCTTTTATCTGCAGTGAACATGCAACTATATGTGTGTCGTAAAAGAATTGGAATTATTCAGGGTTCGTTTGGACATTTTATACATTAAACTGGTTTTCTAGCCATTTCACGTGCACAATTCAAAATTAAACTACATGCACATGCTCCGGTGCATACAAATTGGTTGAAAAATCAAATATGTGTCCTTCAATGCATGCTTAGGTCCCATGCAAGAAGTGGGAATGAATTTTTCAGGGTTCGTTAGGCCTTTTTTATACATTAACTGGGTTTTCTAGGCATTTTATGTGCATAATTTAAATTTGAACTACAAGTACATGCTCCAATGCACCAAAGTTGGTTGAAAAATCACATGTGTGTCCTTGGGTGAATTTCTAGGTCCCATGCAAGAGATGGGAATGAATTTCAAACACCAGGGCACTGTTGATTGCCGGCAAAACATTGAAATACCTGGTTTTTAAATTCTAGTAAATCCAAAACTCGTTTGAAATTCATGAAACTTGGCATGCTATCATGGAGCGGCATAAACATGCCGTGGTGAAAATTTTGTCCCATTTGGGACAGGTTTGGGTATAACCTTCTCACAACAAGCATGATGGTTTGATATGGAACGTACCACCTTTGGGGACGGGACGATATCCGTTGCCTCTTATTGCTTTCAAAAAATTCTAGTGTCAACATAGAACAATAGGAGTGTTGTGTTTAATCTTGTAATTTTTCTAGATTCGTTTGGCCTTTTTTATAGATTAACTGGGTTTTCTAGGCATTTTATGTGCATAATTAAAATTTGAGCTACAAGCACATGCTCCAATGCACCAAAGTTGGTTGAAAAATCACATCTGTGTCCTTGGGTGAATTTCTAGGTCCCATGCAAGAGATGAGAATGAAATTCAAACACCATGGCACTGTTGATTACCAGAAAAACGTTGAGGTGCCTAGTTTTTAAATTCTATTAAATCCTAAACTTGTTTGAAATTCATGAAACTTGGCATGCTATCATGGAGCGGCATCAACATGTCGTGGTAAAAAATTTGTCTCATTTGGGGCAGGTTCAGGTATAAGCTTCTCACAAACCAGAGCTTGTCACAACAAGCATGATGGTTTCGATAGGGAACGTACCACCTTTGGGGACGGGACGATATCTGTTTCCTCTTATTGCTTTCAAAAAATTTCTAGTGTCAACATAGAACAACAGGAGCGTCGCGTTTAATCTTGCAATTTTCAGGGTTCGTTTGGCCTTTTTTATACATTAACTGGGTTTTCTAGGCATTTTATGTGCATAATTCAAATTTGAACTACAAGCACATGCTCCAATGCACTAAAGTTGGTTGAAAAATCCCATGTGTTTTCTTGGGTGAATTTCTAGGTCCCATGCAAGAGATGGGAATGAAATTCAAACACCAGGGCACTTTTGATTGCCGGCAAAACGTTGAGATGCCTGGTTTTTAAATTCTAGTAAATCCAAAACTCGTTTGAAATCCATGAAAATTGGCATGCTATCATGGAGCGGCATCAACATGCCGTGGTAAAAAAATTGGCCCATTTGGGGCAGGTTCGGGTATAAGCTTCTCACAAACTAGAGCTTCTCACAACAAGCATCATGGTTTCGATAGGGAACGTCCCACCTTTGGGGACGAAACGATATCCATTGCCTCTTATTGCTTTCAAAAAATTTCTAGTGTTAACATAGAACAACATGAGTGAGGGAGTCCTGGACTAAGGGGTCCTCGGGCGTCTGGCCTGTTAGCCATGGGCCGGACTGATGGGCTGTGAAGATACGAAGATCGAAGACTACACCCGTGTCTGGATGGGACCCTCCTTGGCGTGGAAGGCAAGCTTGACGATCAAATATGTAGATTCCTTTCTTTGTAACCGACCTTATGTAACCCTAGATCCTCCCGGTGTCTATATAAACCGGAGGACTTAGTCCGGAGGGGAAGATTCATATTCATAGCCATACAAGCTAGACCTCTAGGGTTTAGCCATTACGATCTCATGGTAGATCAACTCTTGTAATACTCATATTCATCAAGATCAATCAAGCAGGACGTAGGGAATTACCTCCATAGAGAGGGCCCAAACCTGGGTAAACATCGTGTCCCCTGTCTCCTGTTACCATCGACCTTAAACGCACTACCTCCTACCCGAGATCCGCCGGTTTTGACACCGACATTGGTGCTTTCATTGAGAGTTCCACTATGTCGTCCCCAAAAGGTTTGATGGCCCCTTCAATCGTCAACAACGATCCTGTCCAAGGTGAGACCTTCCTCCCTGGACAGATCTTCGTATTCAGCGCTTCGCACTGCGGGCCAACTCGCTTGGCCATCTAGAGCAGATCGATAGCTACGCCCCTAGCCACCAGGTCAGATTTGGGAGCTTGAACTATGTTGCGGACATCCATGGAGACTTGATCTTCGCCGGATTCGAGACCGCGGCAACCACTCCTGGTCACCCCGATGGACATGGCCTAAATCTGTCATCGGACCACATCCAGGAGATAGCTCTTGTAACCGCTCTGGCCTTAGATCCGAAGCATACTGCGCCATCCAAGGACCGGAGGCTCAACCCCACCACAGAGGCCACAGATTCCCCGGCGTTGGAGCCGCACATGGACCTAACCTCACACGATATCTGTGTCACCGGAACTCCGGACTCGTCTCCGGCAATAAGTTCCGAACCGTGTGAGTCCGCGGACGCCGAACTTGATCGTTTATCGATCTTCGAATTCAGCGCCACAGATATCTTCCAGCACTTGACTTTGGGAGACGTGCTAAACTCATTAAAAAATCTATCCTTAGCGGGGGGTTCGCAGCCGAACTATATCCGGTTCGAACTAGAAGCTGATGACAGGGAATTTCACTCCCCACCCGCCACCCACTTCATAACCACTGTTGAAGACTTAACTGACATGCTCGATTACGGCTCCGACAACGTCGACGGTATGGACGACGATGCCGGAGAAGAAGAGGCCCAGGACCTGCCGTTCACCAGACGCTGGACGGCCACTTCCTCGTACAATGTATACATGGTGGATGCACCAAAGGAGAACAGCGGCGATGACAAAGAAGATCCAGTTGAGGATAAACCTCCTGAGATACAATCGAAACACCGGCGTCAGTGGCGCCACTCTAAGTCACGCCGCAGTAAAGATAGCAACACCGGCACAGGAGAAGATAACACCCCGAAAGGTGCCGAAGACAACGAAGACCCTGTTGACGCAACATCCGAATAGGATGAATGGAAAGACGGGCACGATAGCCCTGATGAATAGGCCATACACGAAGACTCGGAGGACAGTAATTGTCTTCAACTCTCCGAGGATGAGGAGAGCCTCGGCAATGAGGATTTCATCGTGCCTGAGGAACCTCTCGAGCAGAGCACTTTAAACGCCGGCTATTAGCCACTGCAAGGAGCCTGAAAAAGAAGCAGCAGCAGCTTCAAGCTGACCAAGACCTGCTCAGCGATAGATGGACAGACATCCTAACAGCCGAAGAATACAGCCTCAAGTGCACAACCAAGGGTTACCCTAAGCGCAGATTGCTACCTCAGTTCGATGAGGAGGCGCTGGAACCTGTACCACGCGGTCGGGACAACGTGGCTAACCGACCACCATGCAGTCGGGATAAAGCAGCAGCTCAAGCTGAACAGCAGCCCGCCTCACCCCAAAGGAAAAATAGAGATAAAATAGCTCGGGGTTATACATACGACCCTCGGCAGGACCCGGACAGTACAGCAGAGCATACCAGATCGATCTACGGATCGCGAGGACGTGCCTCGACACGAAACATCGGCTACCTATTCGGACGTGACCAGTCTAGTCACGCCCGGGCCGAAAACCGCAGACGGACTCCATCTAAGCTACGTCGCGACGTGGCCCAATATAGAGGCGCCGCACACCCACTCTGCTTCACTGACGAAGTAATGGAGCATGAATTCCCAGAAGGGTTTAAACCCGTGAATATCGAATCATATGATGGAACAATTGATCCCGCGGTATGGATCGAGGATTTTCTTCTCCATATTCATATGGCTCGCAGAGATGACCTTCACGCCATAAAATACCTCCCACTAAAACTCAAAGGACCAGCAAGGTACTGGTTAAACAGTCTGCCTGAAAACTCTATCTGCAGCTGGGAGGATCTGGAAGACGCCTTCCGCGACAACTTCCAAGGTACATATGTCCGGCCACCAGATGCCGATGACTTAAGTCACATCGTCCAGCAGCCAGGAGAGTCAGCCTGGAAGCTCTAGACTAGGTTCTTAGTTAAAAAGAACCAAATCATACACTGACCGGACGCGGAAGCCCTAGCGGCCTTTAAGCACAGTGTCCGGGACGAGTAGCTCGCCCGCCACCTCGGTCAAGAGAAACCAAAATCCATGTTAGCCCTTACCGCTCTGATGACTCACTTTTGCGTGGGAGAGGACAGCTGGCTCGCTCATAGAAGCAGCAGCACCAGCGACCCGGGCACTTGCAAAGTTCGAGATGGCAACGGGAAACCACGATGCAATAACACAAACGTCGCAATAGTAATGAGGGAACGCATGACACAACAGTTAATGCCGGATTCAGCGGTCCCAAACCCGGTCAACGAAAAAGCCATTTATGGCAAATAGAGACGGACCATCCAATTTAGATAAGATATTGGATAGGCCCTGCCAGATTCATGGCCACCCCAATAAACCAGCTAATCACACCAACAGAAGCTGTTGGGTCTTCAAACAGGCCGGCAAGTCAAATGCCGAACACAAGGGGAAGAGGCCGCCCAGCGACAGCGACAACGAGGAAACTCGCAAACCAAACAGCAGGGGGCAGAAGCCGTTTCCCCCGAAGTAAAGGCAGTGAACATGGTATACGTGACACAATCCCCTACAGGGGAACGCATGGAGCGCTCCCGCCGTACAGAGGACCATACTACGGCTACCTCAGTCGAACAACACAGCAGGGGACTAGCAGTTCGGCTTCCACCGCTCACCTAATATATGTGTGAAATCTGTATCGCGCATACATAATTATACACTTAAAATATCCTGGGCGCCGACGGAAGCACAATACGGATGAACCGGCAAGTACTCCCATAACCTCCTTTTTTCTAACTACTTTTTCTTCTTCCTTTTTCTCTTTCCTCTCCACAGGTGGCTCAATGGCTGGCCACGGACTCTATCGGAGTTCGGGTTCGTACACTCACCCGAGGGCTATTTCTGTCATGGAGTCCCTTCACCAAGGACAGGCGGCACACACGTGCGACAGGAGGTCCAAAATAACTTTTTGTACACCGCACTCACTATTTCGAGCCTGTAAAGTGCCTTTTTCCTCTGCCTTCGACCCCTGGCATGTCAAATAGCTAGGGTTGCGGCTTTGTTATCTATATAAATGATTCGCACATCACTCAGATCCCAATAAAAATAATCCACTCTTTTCTAAAGAACCGAGTTTTGCCCCAACGGTTGTTTTAAACATACACCTCGGCATAACTTGACAGGGGCTCAGTATGGGAACAAATGAGTTGTCGACAAGTCCGAACAGCTCTACAGCATACTTCGGCGTTGCGAGTTTGGCCTTATATGCATCAGCTCTGAATCATGTCTTGGGTCAATAATTGGGTTTCCCGGCTCCTGTGCTTGCTATCCTACGTTCCGCTCTATCGGCTAGGGTAGTAAAGGGAGAACTACTACGATTGTGCTTCCGGTTCACCTGGTTAAGCACCTCAGTAGAGAAAGCTGAAAACTGACTATCATGATGCGGCGAGAGCTGGTCAACCACTCGATGACTTATTGGAATCTTTCGTGATTCCCTCCGTGTCACACGAAGGACCTCTTTTTGGTGAAATATGTAAAACACATCGTATGAATAAACTGCATACATACAAGGGGCTATATCGTAGACCCACCATAAAACACCTATGGCTAAGTGAAAGTGTTAACGCCCTATAGTCTGATTGCCTGGTTCGCCGCATTGACACCTCCTTCACGGACCAAGACATTGGGTCAAGAGTGATCAGATGCTTTTCCGAACACCCCCGTATTTCCTACGAGGGGGCTGAAGCCGACGACTGAAAAACTTTCAGATTATATACAAACGGCCGCACAGGAGGAATAAAAGCCTTTAGGCAAAACTAAATATAGACTAATTATAAAAATTGTCTTTTACAATTCATAGAGAGTTCATTCGAATATTATGCCTTTCAAAAATTGATCCTCCATCAAGTGGGCAGCCTCCAAGACGTCCTCAAAATAATGTTTTGGTGCGTGATGGTCCTTGCCCTTGGGTGGACCCTTCGCTGCAATATCGATGGCCTTCATCTTCCCCCAGTATGTCTTAACTCGGGCAAAGGCCATCCGTGCACCTTCAATGCACGCCGACCACTTTGCGCCGCCGATACGTGGCACCGCATCGGTAAGCCGCTGCACCTAGCCAAAGTACCTATTCGGAATAGGCTCAGTCGGCCATAGCCGGAGTATGACGTTCTTCATGGCAGCGCCAGACATCCTGTAAAGCTTGGCCCATTGGGACATCTGTTCATTCAGCAGTAGGGGGCGTTTTGATGCACTAAACTATGACCATAACAGCTTCTCCATCACATATCCCTCTTGCACCTGGTAAAATTGCGCCGCATTGGAAGAACTCTTTGGCAGGTCCAAGAACGCGTCTGGAGAGCTCCAAACTTGGTTAAGCTGAGCATAATTTGGATCGCCGAACTTAGTCTGTAATAAAAAGGGCTTACCAGCCGCAATCTCCCCGGCTTGCCAGATCTCCTCACGGGCCGCTCTAGATTTGGACCGTGCTTCTTTCGCCTCTCACAAGGCCTTGTCAAGATCAGCCATTTTGGCTTCATTCGCCTTCTCAAGGAATTCACAGCGGCTAGTAGCATTCTTTAGTTCGAGCGCCATCACGGGTATTTTCCCCGCATCTTGGTGCCGAGCAGCTCGTTTGGCCTTTAACTCGTCTGATGCCTTTTCGGCAGCCACATTACTAAATCGGGCCTGCTCCTTGGCCTGGGCCAGCTCCGCCCGAAGAATCTCAACGGCGACGGCACCATCTACAGCCATATATATCCCAGTATGCAATTTTCAGCGTCACGCTTTTATTACAAACACGTATGTGTAAGGACTGCTCCGAATACATACCTTGCGACTCGTCAAAACGCCTATTGATTAACGCAATGTCATCCCCTACCACATCAAGCTTCCGCTGCAGCTCGACAATATCCACAGTCCGGGCAGTCGTCAGGGGAGAAAGAGCCTGTGTTCCAATTAATCAGGTCAGTCCCTAGGCATTTCTTTTGATCCTCTGATCACCTCCCTCGGGAAGTCAATCAGAGTCTCAGGGGCTACTATCTATACACAGGTGTATTTTGTGAATAAAACACAATTGAACATTTTACAGTACAAACCTCGAAACCTCTTAGTAGGCCCACAAAGGCCTCATTCAATTCGCGCTTTGCGGACAGGACCTTTTCAACCACCGTGCCCATCAAGGTACGATGTTCCTCTGAGACGGACGCCTGCTGCAGCATGTTCTTCAGTATATCCGGCGCCTCTGGATCTCTGGAGGCTGCTGTAGGAGTATGTCCACCCTTTGAAGGGATCCGTTTATTCATATCCGGCTGTAGACCAGATTGTTCGGGGCCTTCATTACTGGTCCCCAGACCCTGGGCCACCGAAGTGTCACCTTCGGGTAATATCTTCATCATCCCTCGCACCGCCTGTTGGTCGGGGGAGACCCTCCGTGACGATACCTTGAAGTCATCTACCCTATTGGGCGAAGAGGCCGGTGGAGGCGTCTCGCTTTCCATCATCTCTAGGAGAAGGTCCCCCGAGGAAGAGGATCATTGAAGAAGACTACGTGCCGAACTGCAAAAAAAAATATTCTAGGCATCACAAGAAAAAGAATGGGACATGCCTAAAACATCCTTGTTTACTTACGATCTGGCCTGAGGCTTGTCCTCATCATGAGACTATGCGTCGACGTCCTCCAATCCTGAGCCACCCGACAGAGGCATCTTGCCTCTCTTAGGAGCCTTTTCCTCCCAATCTTTGGAGGCAGCCCTTTTCTTTCCATGGGGGGAAGAGGCATTGACCTCCCCCTCATTTTTTTTCTTTAGATGATGGGATCTTGATTCCTCCGGACACAATGTCTAATGCACCTTCAGGATGGAGGCCTTCTTTGGTCCTCTCCGCCTTGCCCCCCTTCACAGGCATCTGGTATGGTACCAGGGCCAGCACCCTTGTTAAAACAGGATTCGCTGAGCCTTCGGGCAAGGGAGGCGAACACATCATTAGTTCCGCTTTCTTTATCCAGCCCTAGAAGAAGATAGTTTGTTCAGTACCATATTAAGGTATGCGTAACTACAAACTGTTCGGAATACAAGTGCTTACCGGGGTATCCAGATGGTTGCAGTCAAGGCCAGCATCCTCAGTAGTGTCCGGCCAATCTTTTCGCTTCCCGAAAAACAGCCTCCACATCCCTTCGTGCGTAGTGAAGAAGTGTTGGAGGGTTTGTGGTCCTTCTGGATTAAGCTCCCACATGCGGCAAGACCTGCGTTGGCATGGCGGGATTCGGCGAACTAGCACCACTTGAATCACGTTGACAAGATCGATGTCCCTTTCAAGAAGGGTTCGGATGCGGCTCTGTAGAGTGTGCACTTCATCAACTGATCCCCAGTCCAGCCCCGTGTTAATCCATGATGCAAGCTGCGGCGGAGGGCCGGAACGGAATGCAGGTATAGTTGCCAACTTGGTGCTACGACATTCCGGGACATAAAACCACTCTCTCTGCCATTGGTTGGAGGTTTCGGTGAAAGAGCCTTTTGGCCAGAGAGTGTTGGTAAGCTTGTTCACTACAGCACCACCACACTCCGCCTGCTCCCCGTCGACTACCTTCGGCTTCACACTAAAAGTATTGAGCCATAAGCCGAAATGTGGGGGGATTCCGAGGAAGGCCTCACATGTAATGATAAATGCCGAGACATGGAGGAAAGAGTCCGGAGCTAGATCATGAAAATCTAGTCTGTAATAAAACATTAGCCCCCGGACGAAGGGGTGGAGAGCGGACCCTAGCCCTCGGAGGAAGTGGGAGATGAATACTACCCTCTCACCGAATCTGGGGGTCGGGATAACCTGTCCTTGAGCAGGAAGCCTATGGTGGATCTCCGCAGTCAAGTATCTGGCCGCCCGAAGCTTCGCAATATCCTCCTCTATAACGGAGGAAGCCACCCATCGGCCTTGAGGGCTGGGTCCGGACATGATGGGGAGGCTTGAAGCAATGAAGTCGAACCTTGGGTGCTAGAACTCGAGGTTGGGAAGGCTTAGGAGAGGTTTGGCATAAAAGAGACGGCCCTTGGTTCCTTTATAAAGGCAGCGAGTATTAAACGCCTCCTCTTAAGCCTGAGAACCTGCCTATTCCTAAGGAATCTTTCCCGCGGGACGGTTGGGTTATCCACGCTTGTATTGATGAGAATCCCGCGATAAGGGGACACGATCTCTGCTTCGACAGGACGTGCCAACAAAAACCACGCCCCGAAACGTGGAACGGCGGGACGGGAAAGGGTTTGAAATAATGACCGAGCAAGTGTGATGTCGCGTTACTAAAGTTGTTAGCAGATTGGATTCGTGAAATATTATACTCTCTATGGCTGGGTGTTGCAGATCCGGACACGTTTGTTTTGTCCGAAGACTATCTTGGAGTTCAGAAGGAGGAACCCGCCTTGCAATGCCGAAGACAGATCTACGTGTCGGATACCTTGTCATTGAAGCCAGGTTCAGGGGCTACTGAGGGAGTCCTGGACTAAGAGGTCCTCGGGCGTCCGGCCTGTTAGCCATGGGCCGGACTGATGGGCTGTGAAGATACGAAGATCAAAGACTACACCCGTGTCTGGATGAGACCCTCCTTGGCGTGGAAGGCAAGCTTGGCGATCAAATATGTAGATTCATTTCTTTCTAACCGACCTTATGTAACCCTAGATCCTCCCGGTGTCTATATAAACCGGAGGACTTAGTCCTGAGGGGAAGATTCATATTCATAGCCATACAAGCTAGACCTCTAGGGTTTAGCCATTACGATCTCGTGGTAGATCAACTCTTGTAATACTCATATTCATCAAGATCAATCAAGCAGGACGTAGGGTATTACCTCCATAGAGAGGGCCTGAACCTGCGTAAACATCATGTCCCCTGTCTCCTGTTACCATCGACCTTAAACGCACTACCCCCTACCCGAGATCCACCGGTTTTGACACCAACAATGAGTGTTGTGTCAATTTTTGTGATTTTTCGGGGTTCATTTGGACATTTTTATGCATTAACTAGGTTTTCTAGGCATTTTATGAGCATAATTCAAATTTGAACTACAAGCACATGCTCCAATGCACTAAAGTTGGTTGAAAATCTAATTTGTGTCCTTGGGTGCATTTCTAGGTCCCGTGCAAGAGATGGGAATGAAATTCAAACACCAGGGCACTGTTGATTGCCGGCAAAACATTGAGATGCCTGGTTTTTAAATTCTAGTAAATCCAAAACTCGTCTAAAATTCATGAAACTTGGCATGCTATCATGGAGCAGCATCAACATGTCGTGGTAAAAAAAATTGTCCCATTTGGGGCAGGTTCGGGTATATGCTTCTCACAAACCAGAGCTTCTCACAACAAGCATGATGGTTTCGGTAGGGAACGTCCCACCTTTGGGGACGAAATGATATCCATTGCCTCTTATTGCTTTCAAAAAAAATTCTCGTGCCAACAAAGAAAAACAGGAGTGTTGTGTCAATTTTGGGGATTTTTCGGGGTTTGTTTGGACATTTTTATGCATTAACTGAGTTTTCAATGCATTTATGTGCATAATTCAAATTTGAACTACATGCACATGCTCCAGTGCATATAAATTGGTTGAAAAAACAAATCTTTGTCCTTGGGTGCATGCTTAGGTCCCATGCAAGAAATGGGAATGAATTTCAAACACCAGGGCACCGTTGATTGCCGGCAAAACATTGAGATGCCTGGTTCTTAAGTTCTAGTAAATCCAAAACTCGTCTGAATTCATGAAACTTGGCATGCTATCATGGAATGGCACCGGATATGTTGTGGAATTTTTCGTGTCCATTTAGGGAGAAGGCGCACTCGAATAATGATAGCCAACAAAGGCATTTTGAAAAAATAGCTGCCACTTTAATATCTCAAATGTTTGTATAATTCAAAACATGTGCGTTCTGCTAACCATTCATGTGACGCCACGTGTCTTGGTTTTAATGGTTGTAGGTGGTGCCGTGCGGACAGCTGTTTGACCTTGACTGAATGGGAGGCGTGCTAGTGCAGTCCGGTGCGCAGGCTGACCGAGAGGCATGCAAGTTGTCCTCCAATGTGTAGGCTCATCGGGAAGCGTGCGACTTGTATGTTGCGCAGGCTCACTGGGAAGCGAGCCCTTTGACTTCCATGGCTGCCCGCCTTCCTCTCCATTAATGGCACCCGAGCTGCTGTTTAATACGGGCGGCCATACTGTTCACCTCCCATTCCCCTCCCTCCCGCAGACCTCCACCAATGCCATGGCGCAAAATGATCATCTGCCACGAGTCTTGAAGTTTGGTGAAGTCGACTCCGGGCTGGAGGAGATAGAAAATAAGGAGGAATGGGGCCTCATGGCCATGGCCCAGAACGAGATGGCCATGGCGGTTGCTACCACCGCTCCTGTCCCAGCTCCCATCCCCGCGCCCGCACCAGCGACCATCCCTGTAGCATTGACGGGCTGGTCGCCAAGCACTATCGCAGAGCTGGAAGCCACGGGCGTCAGCGAGGTCTCTGCGGACCTGCGTGAGCTCATGTACATGCCAGCGCTAGTGCCCGTGCTCGTGCGCGCCCCTCCACCCACCGTGGCACCGGCCCCTGTGCGTTTGGTTGCACCCGCCGCGCCCGTGCCCCTGCCCGTGCGCGCCCCTCTGCCCACCGCGGCGCCAGTCCCCGTGCGTTTGGCTACACCCGCCACGCTTGTGCCCGTGCCCGTGTGCGCGCCCCCCTCAGCGGCATGGGATGCTACCGTCGACCGCTACCTCTCAGCGGCGCCAGTTGCCATCCTCCCGCGCCCCGCCCGTCGATCGCGCGACGACATGATGTTTGATTTACAAGTGAAGAACATTTTGTGCTGCCTTGAAGACTTCAACAACGGCGTCCCAGAGGAAGACAACAACAACGACGGCACGGCACGCCGTCTCCGCCGCCGCAGGAAATAGTTTTTTGGGGGTTTAATATTGTATCTCGAATTCTCGATCATATGAATATAAATTTGCAGTGTGACTGAATGAAAGATATGGTTTGAACGAACTTGCTTTTCTCTCTTAATGTACAGAGTTATCAAAAAAAATTCTTTTGAAAAGAATGTCAATGGTTTTTAAATATAAAACACTCATCGCAAACGTTTTAGTTGGAACACTCATATGCAAATCGACAGCTTCCCCGGGAAGCCAAGGGAAAATGTGCCGAGCAGGATTTTTGCATCCCTTCAACGCAAACGGTTGTTTTGCATGGCCCGTGTGCAACCACGTACAAACAATTGGGTAAGATTTGCATATTTGTCATTTTGGGTATGTTTCCATTTGTCAAACTGGAAAGATTGACATTTGTTTATCTAGTAACATTGCCATTTGTCAACCTTGTAACACTACAATTTGTCAAAATATGCAGCTAAAAATCACTAGCACTATCTAATTCTTGCAACTAAAATCACTAGCACTGTTCATATGGACACCACTAGCAGGCGTGAGTCGATGGACGCATATGCAAATGTACCATTGATTACATATAACAAGTCATCAACCCACAACGACATTGAGGATACACGTTGGATTATATATCATTTCCAACAAAACATTCTAGTAAAGTTTTTCTCACACAACAAATAACAAAGAGATTAAATGAACTTCAGCTCAACCACTCGTCGGCGTTGGAAACGCTTGCTCTAAACCAGAAGTGATTCTCTGGGAAGGGCCGGCTACTGTCAATCTCGAGACCAATGCAGGACTGATCATCCAGGCTGAAGCGGCCTATGTCAGGACCCATATTGGGATGGTAGGGAAGCATAGTAATGTCCGAGGTATAGATACAGTTGCTTCTCATAAATGGTAGTAACATTGTGTCAACAGCAGCTGGATCGCCTTCCACCATCATTGGATAGTTTTGTCCAAGGAAGAGCGAGTTTCCTCTTAGACTTTCAATACTGAACCAGGGAGAAGGTGTTGGCGCTAGTACACTAGTATCCATCTCGAATACCCTGCAATGGATGTTGGAATAGGTCCGGAGAGTGCGACCATGCGAGAAAACACCTGCTTCCTAGTAACATCAGCAGTGCCCTGTATACAGAAAAGAAGAGGTGATCTATCGAAATAAGTTGCCAGGCGCCACTCAGTATATGGGTCCTGCTCGTCCTCATGCTCGTAAAAAATTTCAAGTATAGGTGGTGGAATGTTCACAGGACCTTGGAAACACAAGAAGGTTAATTAGTAAAGGGAAACTAGCTAACCCGCATGCATGTGGATGAAACAATTATAATTATGGTGGAAGACAAACGTACCGAAAGCATCAGGATTCCATGCAAAAACAGTGCCACGAGTGGTGGCAGCAAACACAAGACCCTTGATACGTCCATTTTGCATCATGCTTCTATATCGATATTTATTGCATTATGGGATATTATTACACATTATGTCACAATACTTATGCCTTTTATCTCTTATTTTACAAGGTTTACATGAAGAGGGAGAATGCCGGCAACTGGAATTCTGGGCTGGAAAAGGAGCAAATATTAGAGACCTATTCTACACAACTCCAAAAGTCTTAAACTCCACGAAATTCAGTTTTGGAATAAAATAAAAATATTGGGCGAAGAAGGAACAAGAGGGGAGCCAGCCACCGTCCACGAGGGTGGGGGCGCGCCCTACCCCCTGGGCGCGCCCCCTGCCTCATGGGCCACCTGGCAGGCCCCCGATGCCCATCTTCTGGTATAAGGTGTCTTTCGCCCTGGAAAAAGTAAGGAGGAAGCTTTCAGGAGAAGCGCCGCCATCTCGAGGCGGAACCTTGGCGGAACCAATCTAGGGCTCTGGCGGAGCTGTTCTGCCGGGGAAACATCCCTCCAGGAGGGGGAAATCGTCACCATCGTCATCACCATGGATCCTCTCATCAGGAGGGGGTCAATCTCCATCAACATCTTCACCAGCACCATCTCCTCTCAAACCCTAGTTCATCTCTTGTATCTGATCTTTGTCTCAAAACCTCAGATTGGTACCTGTGGGTTGCTCGTAGTGTTGATTACTCCTTGTAGTTGATGCTACTTGGTTTATTCAGTGGAAGATTATATGTTCAGATCCTTTATGCATATTAATACCCCTCTGATTATGAACATGAATATGATTTGTGAGTAGTTATGTTTTTTCCTGAGGACATGGGAGAAGTCTTGTTATAAATAGTCATGTGAATTTGGTATTCGTTCGATATTTTGATGAGATGTATGTTGTCTTTCCTCTAGTGGTGTTATGTGAACATCGACTACATGACACTTCACCATTGTTTGGGCCTAGGGGAAGGCATTGGGAAGTAATAAGTAGATGATGGGTTGCTAAAGTGATAGAAGCTTAAACCCTAGTTTATGTGTTGCTTCATAAGGGGCTGGTTTGGATCCACATGTTCCATGCTATGGTTAGGTTTACCTTAATTATTCTTTTGTAGTTGCGGATGCTTGTGAAGGGGGTTAATCATAAGTGGGATGCTTGTCCAAGGAAGGGCAGTACCCAAGCACCAGTCCACCCACATATCAAATATCAAAGTAACGAACATGAATCATATGAGCATGATGAAAACTAGCTTGACGATAATTCCCATGTGTCCTCGGGAGCGCTTTCCTTTATATAAGAGTGTCCATGCTTGTCCTTTGCTACAAAAAGGATTAGGCCACCTTGTTGCACCTTATTTACTTTTATTACTTGTTACCCATTACGGATTACCTTATCACAAAACTATCTCTTACCGATAATTTCAGTGCTTGCATAGAATACCTTACTGAAAACCGCTTGTCATTTCCTTCCGCTCCTCGTTGGGTTCGACACTCTTACTTATCGAAAGGACTACGATAGATCCCCTATACTTGTGGGTCATCAAGACTATTTTCTAGCGCCGTTGCCGGGGAGTGAAGCACCTTTGGTAAGTGGAATTTGGTAAGGAAAAATTTATATAGTGTGCTGAAATTTACTGTCACTTGTTACTATGGAAAACAATCCTTTGAGGGGCTTGTTCGGGGTATCTTCACCCCGACCAGTAGAGCAAAGAGTTTCTCCTCAACCTACTGAACCTACTGAAAATGTTTACTTTGAAATTCCTTCGGGTATGATAGAGAAACTGCTAGCTAATCCTTTTACAGGAGATGGAACATTACATCCCGATATGCACCTAATCTATATGGATGAAGTTTGTGGATTATTTAGGCTTGCAGGTATGCCCGAGGATGTTATCAAGAAGAAGGTCTTCCCTTTATCTTTGAAGGGAAAGGCATTGACATGGTTTAGGCTATGTGATGATATTGAATCATGGAACTACAACCGATTGAAATTGGAATTTCATCAAAAAAAATTATCCTATGCATCTGGTTCATCGTGATCGTAATTATATATATAATTTTTGGCCCCGTGAAGGAGAAACCGTCTCTCAAGCTTGGGGGAGGCTTAAGTCAATGTTATATTCATGCCCCAATCATGAGCTCTCAAGAGAAATTATTATTCAAAATTTTATGCTCGACTTTCTCTTAATAATCGCTCCATGCTCGATACGAATTCAAATGGGATTTATTGGAAAGAATTAAATGCAACTCTGAAGATTGGGAAATCGATGAAGGTAAGGAGTCAGGTATAACACCTAAGTTTGATTGTGTTAAATCTTTATGGATACCGATGCTTTTAGTGAATTTAGCACTAAATATGGACTTGACTCTGAGATGGTAGCTTCCTTCTGTGAATCATTTGCTACTCATGTTGATCTCCCTAAGGAGAAGTGGTTTAAATATCATCCTCCCATTGAAGTAAAAGTAGTTGAACCTATTAAAGTTGAAGAAAAGACTATCACTTATAATGTCAATCCTATTGTTTCTACCTCTTATATTGAGAAACCACCTTTCCCTGTTAGAATAACGGATCATGCTAAAGCTTCAACTGTGGTTCGTAAGAGTAATTCTAGAACACCTACACCCCCTGAGAAAATTAGAGTTGAACCTAGCATTACTATGGTTAAAGATCTCTTGGTCGATAATATTGATGGGCATGTTATTTACTTCTGTGATGAAGCTGCTAGAATTGCTAGACCCGATACTAAAGATAAACATAGACCTGTTGTAGGCATGCCTGTTGTTTCTGTTAAAATAGGAGATCATTGCTATCATGGCTTATGTGACATGGGTGCTAGTGCGAGTGCAATACCTCATTCCTTATACAAAGAAATTATGCATGATATTGCACCTGCTGAGATAGAAGATATTGATGATACTATTAAGCTTGCCAATAGAGATACTATTTCACCAGTTGGGATTGTTAGAGATGTTGAAGTCTTGTGTGGGAAAGTTAAATATCCTACTGATTTTCTTGTTCTTGGTTCCCCACAAGATGACTTTTGTCCCATTATATTTGGTAGACCCTTCTTGAATACTATTAATGCTAAGATAGACTGCAAAAAGGATATTGTTTCTGTTGGTTCAGGGGATATGTCTCATGATTTTAATTTTGCTAAATTTCATAGACAACCCCATGATGAAGAATTGCCTAGTAAAGATGAAATTATTGGTCTTGCTTCTATTGTCGTGCCTCCTAATGATCCTCTAGAACAATATTTGCTAGACCATTTAAATGATATGTTTATGAATGAAAGAAGGGAAATAGATGAAGTATTCTTTAAACAGGGACCTATTTTGAAACACAACTTGCCTGTTGAAATTCTAGGGGATCCTCCTCCACCCAAGGGTGATACCGCATTTGAGCTTAAACCATTACCTGATACTCTTAAATATGCTTATCTTGATGAAAAGAAGAAATATCCTGTTATTATTAGTGCTAACCTTTTAGAGTAGGAAGAAGAGAAATTATTGAAAACTCTGAAGAAGCATCGCGCTGCTATTGGATATAGTCTTGATGATCTTTAGGGAATTAGTACAACTCTATGCCAACACAAAATAAAATTGGAGAAAGACACTAAGCCGGTTGTTGATCACCAACGATGTTTAAATCCTAAGATGAAAGAAGTGGTAAGAAATGAAATACTAAAGCTTCTGGAGGCAGGTATAATTTATCATGTTGCTGATAGTCAGTGGGTAAGTCTTGTCCATTGTGTCCCTAAGAAGGGAGGTATTACTATTGTTCCTAATGATAAAGATGAATTGATCCCACAAAGAATTGTTATATGTTACAGAATGGTAATTGGTTTCCGCAAATTAAATAAAGCTACTAGAAAGGATCATTACACTTTACCTTTTATTGATCAAATGCTAGAAAGATTATCCAAATATACACATTTTTGCTTTCTAGACAGTTATTCTGGTTTCTCTCAAATACCTGTGTCGAAAGGGTATCAGGAAAAGACAACTTTTACTTGCCCTTTCGGTACCTTTGCTTATAGACGTATGCCTTTTGGTTTATGTAATGCACCTGCTACCTTTCAAAGATGTATGACTGCTATATTCTCTGACTTTTATGAAAAGATTGTTGAGGTTTTCATGGATGGTTTCTGTCGTGGAATTGTCACGGCAGATGTCCTTAGTGTCAGGACTTAGTCGCGAGGCCAACGCATCTATGTGGTAGCTTGAGAGGGGTTGAGCGGGACGAGAGACGCGATGTTTTACCCAGGTTCGGCCCCTCACGGTGGAGGTAAAAGCCTACGTCCTGCTTCATTGATATTGATGATGATGATCACGGTTACAAGAGTGCTCTATCTCGAGAGCTATTGTCTAAACCTAACTTGTCCAACTTGTGGAACTTGTCAATCTTGTCCCTTTTGGGGAGCCCTGCCCCTCCTTATATATGTTGGAGGGGCGGATTACATGTAGAGTCCTATTAGGATTAGGACTAGTCTATCTTAATACAAATCGGATACAAGTCCAAGTCTTAACTCCTTGTAAGATAAATGTTCCTCATGCCTTTCCTCTTAAACCGGCCCACCATTAACCTAAACCGGCCTGCTGGTCCTTGGGCCTTGTCATGCATCTGGAATACGCGCCGGGTCACCAATGAATGTTCAGGCTCGTGAATCGTCATACCAGTGAACCGCCAGACACGTAACCCGCCAGACACGTAAACCGCCAATCCTCTGACGGTTTACCAATGAAACGCCTAGTCCGGCCGGGTTATACTTCCGTCCGGTTTACGCCGTGGGGTATATCCCTGACATTAGCCCCCAAGTTTAGCTTGGATTTATTCATGGTAAACTTATCCTGCAAAATAAACACAAGAACAAATTTGACAGGTTATGCTCCGGGTTAAGAATTTTTGTAAACCGGTACCTGATCATCCTTAAGTCCTTATTATTTCCTCCTTCTGGGAAATCCAGGTCAACAGACCAGCTTCATAATCAATTTGTCGACATTGGTTTGTCACCGAGAAATATTGTGAAGAATAACTCCTTTGACTCAGCTCCCAAAGCGCCGGTTTTAAGAAATATGGGTTTGAAAATACTTATCTGATATTCAGCCGGTTTGAAGATGTAAAACTTGCCGGTTTAATATTACCAAAATGGCCGGTTTATAAATATTGATGGCACCAGGTCATAATTGTTGTCAACACCGGGTCATGTAATTGATCTTCCTAATTTGCTCAAAACTGATAAAATGAAGATGTTCCTCCTTTATATGCATAATACCTGTAGCCCCCAAGTATTAAGAGGAGAACATAGTGATAACTTAAGACTTGCTCCAATAAGTGTTTCAACCTTGAAGAAATCCGGTTTGTTCATCTCAATCATATAAACTGAATACTCCATATATGTAGCCCCCAAGTGTCGGGTTGTCATGCTTGCAGCAACCTGGGACTTGTAATTGCTTATAAAAACTTCAATCAGTGTAGCCCCCAAGGGCCGGGTCATTATGCAATAATGAGCAGGGACTTTGTAAATATAATCATGTAGATTTTAGCAGTGATGTGTAGCCCCCAAAGGCCGGTTCAGTAAGATAATATTGAGCTGGGACTTTATATATACTTCATTGAAAATAACATCATATGATGTAACTCCCATCATGGGGCTTGAACCCACGTCCACAAGGTTAAGAGCTTTGTGCTTTACCAACTGAGGAGTGGACCCTTCAATATAATAGATAAAAACTTGTGTACCTTGAATTGTTGACAGGAGCAATTGGTAGCCCCCAAGGGCCGGCTCATTATAATATGATGAGTCGGGTCTTCAATAAGACTAAAAATGACTTGGCATTAGCCCCCAAGTGTCATGATGCATGCTTGCAGCGACATGAGACTTGCATGTAATCTCGATTTGAATAATGTAGCCCCCAAGTGCCGGGTTGTAAGCCTGCAGCGACTCGGGACTATTCCTTCCATTGTAGAATAAATCATATCCTTTGATAAAATAATAGCCATTGCACTAAAGCGACTTTGAAAACTCAATAATACCGGTTATTAATAACCATAAAAATCCAGCCATGTTGGCTATTCAAGATAATATAATCCGGTAGGAAAACCTTATTCGTTCAATATCATAATGAAAATTCAGCCAAGTTTGGCTGTTTGAATAATATGACCCAATGATTTATAACCGCATGATTCCAATGGCGCAATCCAAATATATATACTCGCGACTTATAGTCCAAAGCCAGGCCGGTTTAACAAACCTGTTTCTGCATACAACAAGTTTAAAGTGTCCTGGCGGTTTACCGTCGGACGGGTCATAATGCCCAACATATAACCCGGGTTTATAACCAAGGCTGCACTTTAAGAATAATCAAATATGAAATAGATCATACCTGTGACATTGAATCACATCGTTGGTTTTACCAACTTTTTGTAGTAAGGGTGATAACCCAAATCTTGAGTACTGATAACTCCTTCCATATTGTGCCGGTTTATGATAAAACCGTGTCGGGTTGTGATAGACACCGGATTATCCATATATAATACTGGCAACTTGTAGTCAACCAGACCGGGTTAATAATCGCCGGATTATAACTGATCATGTACTGACAACTTGTAGTTGATAGCCGAACTGGGTTGATGAACACCGGTTTACTCCATAATAAAATGGTAACAGAAAATCAAACCGGGCAGATAGTCTTCGGATTAAGATTTGACCGTGTTCCGTCAATTTGGAATTGACAGTTTGAACCAGTTAAAAACTTTGTCGGTTTAAAAACGCAAAAAAAATAAAAGAAACAGTTATCAAGGAAAATATTGAAGCATAGGCAATGATAAAACCATTTGCAAAAAGAGGCTTATTTGAGCTGATCAGATGGCGTTACCATGGTCGGACACGACCAAGCTCCCGATAGGTGTAGCTATGGTTCAAGTCAGCCAGGTCCCCAAATGAAACCGTGGCATTTATGCCGATCAAGTGGCATGGCAATGGTTCGGGTTCGACCAAGCCCCCAAGTGACTCTATGGCCTTAGGCCGACCAAGAGGCATGACTGGTTCAGACGTGACCAAGTCCCCAAGTGATCTGGTGGCTCTCGCCTATCAAGAGGTATTGCATTGGTTCGGACACAACCAAGCCCCCAAGTGATATAACATGATGCTTTTGAAAAGTTAACTCAAGGGGTAAACCGGAGGCCGCTTTAGAACAACTCCGTGTAACCACACATGATGTAAAAGAACAGAGACCCCGCTTTATGAAGCAGAAGCCCCCATGTGATCAATAATATGTCAGGCCAGTAAGGCGGGATACCCATGTTTGAACCGTGCATCATGGCAGCAGGTCCTCTTTGGAAATTTTTAACTTTCTGCAAGAGATAAATTCTTCTTGAACCGGGATCTTGAACCGGATATTGAGAGCTTCAAAGCTTTGTGGGAGATATCTTTCCCTTGAACCGGATTTTAAACCGGAATCTTTATTTTTAGCCGGAAATTTTCTGACGGCCTTTAAACTTCGAACTTGCGAGAAGTTAATTCCTTTTTGAACCGGACATTGTTAAACCGGATTTGAGCGCTTCAGAGCTTTGTGGGAGAACGGATTTCCCTTGAACCGGATTGTAAACCAGATATTTGAGAGCTTCAGTGAGACTGGCTTCCCTTGAGCCGGATTTTAAACTGGAATCCTTTCTGATGACCCGGATCTTCTTCATTGAGCCGGGATTTTGTAACTGTCATATACTTTCTAAGCCGGAAATTTTCTGACGGCCTTTAAATTTTCATCAATATAATAGTAGTCTCTGGGACCGGGTTATCTATCTCTCCATCGTCCTGGGTTTCTTAAACCGGCTGAAACTGGCAAGATTTGCTGAGTCATGTCATCGTAGCCCCCGAGTCTCAAAGGTGCCTCGAGGAGTTGGCTTGAGACTCTCCATATTTGACCGTGATATAAACCGGCATAACTTGTATATTATTGATGTTGATAGCACAATGTGAATCCACAGAAGGTTGAGGTGACTGCGGCGGGTTATAAATGATCCCGTATGAGCCGTGTTAGCAACTCGGCCAATGGTTTCTTCCAACTGGCTCCTTGAAGTTTAACCAAACTGTAGTGGCGGCGACTTGTGTGCATGTCCATTGAACCATCCAGTGCAGACGACGGCTGATAATACATAATAATTGCCTCCAAATTGTTGAAAGAAAACTGGGCTACCCAAGCTGTGACTTGTTCATACTCAATAAACAGCTCATGCAGACAGGTGCGGCCCGGTATGTTGATGTAGACCAGGCCGCGAGAGACGGACGACAAGGACGACCGCAACATTAGAGGCAGCTCGGACAGATGAGTCGGCCGCGGCATTGTAAGCTGGTGCGGACGGGGAAGATCGGCACCGGTGTCATAAACCGGCTCGGACGGACGAGTTAATCGCGGGCGCGGTCCCGGCAAACTGATGTAAACCGGGCCACAGGGACGGCGACCTTCTCACGTTCATTCACCGGGTGGTAGGACACGGACGAAACGCCAGTGCAGAACGTTGCTAGCGCGTGCTCCGTGCCCGTAACATAGCGCCTCATTTGTAATGAATAATTGCTCTGCATAAACAGTATTGCAGACCAAGGCAAAGATAAACTGCTCTTTGATAAAAAATAATATGTGCTAATCAAATATATTTCATATGGGTGTCACCTAATGTGTTTAGGCCGGAAATAACCCGCCATGAAGTTGATGATAACTATATGAAGCTGAAATTAATCACGGGTGAACCGGCCGCGGGGTGGTAAACCGGTGCGGACGGGTGAGTCGGCCGTGATGTTTGTAAACCGGCGCGGACAATGAGTCGGCCGCATGCGTGGATGGATGTAAACCGAACAGCGGGGGCGGCGATTTGCATGTGTATCCGTCGAGCAACATGGCCCGAAAGAACGCCACTACAAAACTATGCTGGCACGCGCTCCATGTCCGCGATATAACAATACATTTGTCATAAATAATTATCCTGCATAAAAAAATTGCAGCAAAGATAGATTGTTTTTTGACAAAAAACAATATGTGTTAAAAGTAGATTCGGATGAATATCACCTGATTTATCCGGACGACAAATGATTCGTGCGCAGGCTAGAATTTGATCGGACCAAATATCAGTGTAGATGTGCCATGCATGGCTGTTATTCTGTCTTTCTCTTCCTCTTTCTTTCCAATGATGGACAAAGCAGCTGCTCCTTTTTTTCCTTTCTGTAATCAGCCTGAGCAACTTTCGCAACCGATGATAGATCTTGCTGGACGTAGCACATGTTGGTAAAAAGCAAAAGGCTGGACTAGCACTCTGTACTAGCGCAAGTACTAGTGCCTTCACACGTACCAATGGATAATGGAGTAGTAACTGATGACTTGACTTCGGTTTTCGCACACATCTTTGACTTTGCCTTTTGAACTTGGGCTCAAATCTGACCGGATTAATACTACTAGTAATAGTAATTTCCCCCAGCTGTCTCTGGCATCACGTGCCTCCTGTTTCAGATAGGAAACAATGCTTGTTGCTATTTTGGTTTTGACTGTGCTGGACAGATTGCTCCAGCGGTGGATCTATCTCCTGGCGTATCCTTTCCTTTCTTATTTTATTCCGAACTCGGCTGATCTAGCTTGTCCTCTGCCTGGACTTGGTCAATGTATTGACAGTAGAAAAATATATGGGATATTGGAGCCGCAAACTCAGTGATTGGTACGCGTACACAACTCTTGTCGGTTTCGGTCTCTTGCACATGGTATTTCCAACATCGATCTGGCTTCGGATCATTGATGAACTGACGACTTGATGGATCGCTAGATGCCACACACAACAATCGCCGAGAAAATTTGATCACGTCCCTCTGATTGCACAATGACGCGAGGATTAGATTCATGTTGGCCTCATAAATCGGCAGATTGCCCGACGACAGCGATGGACAAATTGTAGCCCTAATTTTCTTGAACCTTAAATCTCACAGATCTAAAATCTGGTTTGATGAACTGAAGTTGATGCGCACCCTTCCAAATCGGCTCATCCGGAAAATTGCAAAATTCTCGATTCCTGGAGAGATCCCTCCAAGAACTCAACACCACCGTGCGCAGACCCCACAGTGGGCGCCAACTGTCGTGGAATTGTCACGGCAGATGTCCTTAGTGTCAGGACTTAGTCACGAGGCCAACGCATCTATGTGGTAGCTTGAGAGGGGTTGAGCGGGACGAGAGACGCGATGTTTTACCCAGGTTCGGCCCCTCACGGTGGAGGTAAAAGCCTACGTCCTGCTTCATTGATATTGATGATGATGATCACGGCTACAAGAGTGCTCTATCTCGAGAGCTATTGTCTAAACCTAACTTGTCCAACTTGTGGAACTTGTCAATCTTGTCCCTTTTGGGGAGCCCTGCCCCTCCTTATATATGTTGGAGGGGCGGATTACATGTAGAGTCCTATTAGGATTAGGACTAGTCTATCTTAATACAAACCGGATACAAGTTCAGGTCTTAACTCCTTTTAAGATAAATGTTCCTCGTTCCTTTCCTCTTAAACCGGCCCACCATTAACCTAATCCGGCCTGCTGGTCCTTGGGCCTTGTCATGCATCTGGAATACATGCCGGGTCACCAATGAATCTTCAAGCTCGTGAATCGTCATACCAGTGAACCGCCAGACACGTAACCCGCCAGACACGTAAACCGCCAATCCTCTGGCAGTTTACCAATGAAACGCCTAGTCCGGCCGGGTTATACTTCTGTCCGGTTTACGCCGTGGGGTATATCCCTGACAGTTTCTCCGTGTATGGAACTTCTTTTGATGATTGCTTAAGCAACCTTGATCGAGTTTTGCAGAGATGTGAAGAAACTAATCTTGTCTTGAATTGGGAGAAGTGCCACTTTATGGTTAATGAAGGTATTGTCTTGGGGCATAAAGTTTCTGAAAGAGGTATTGAAGTTGATAAGGCTAAAGTTGATGCTATTGAAAAGATGCCGTGTCCTAAGGACATTAAAGGTATAAGAAGTTTCCTTGGTCATGCCGGTTTTTATAGGAGGTTCATTAAAGACTTCTTAAAAATTTATAGGCCTCTAACTAATCTCTTACAAAAAGATGTTCCTTTTGTCTTTGATGATGATAGTGTAGAAGCATTTGAAATACTTAAGAAAGCCTTGATTTCTGCACCTATTGTTCAGCCACCTAATTGGAATTTACCCTTTGAAATTATGTGTGATGCTAGTGATTATGTTGTAGGTGCTGTTCTAGGACAAAGAGTTGATAAGAAATTAAATGTTATCCAATATGCTAGTAAAACTCTAGACAGTGCCCAGAGAAATTATGCTACTACTGAAAAAGAATTTTTAGCAGTTGTATTTGCTTGTGATAAGTTCAAACCTTATATTGTTGATTCTAAAGTAAATGTTTACACTGATCATGCTGATATTAAATATCTTATGGAAAAGAAAGATGCTAAACCTAGACTTATCAGATGGGTTCTCTTGCTACAAGAATTTGATTTGCATATTATTGATAGGAAGGGAGCTGAGAACCCCGTTGTAGACAACTTGTCTAGGTTAGAGAGTGTTCTTGATGACCCACTCCCTATTGATGATAGTTTTCCTAATGAACAATTAGCTGTCATAAATGCTTCTCATACTGCTCCATGGTATGCTGATTATGCTAATTATATTGTTGCTAAATTTATACCACCTAGTTTCACATACTAGCAAAAGAAAAAGTTTTTCTATGATTTAAGACATTCCTTCTGGGATGATCCACACCTTTATAAATAAGGAGTAGATGGTGTTATTAGACATTGTGTACCTAAGCATGAACAGGAACAGATCCTTCACAAGTGTCACTCCAAGGCTTATGGAGGACACCACGCTCGAGATAGAACTGCACATAAGGTATTGCAATCCGGTTTTTATTGGCCTGCTCTTTTCAAAGATGCTCGTAAGTTTGTCTTGTCTTGTGATGAATGTCAAAGAATTGGTAATATTAGTAGACGTCAAGAAATTCCTATGAACTATTCACTTGTTATTGAACCATTTGATGTTTGGGGCTTTGATTATATGGGACTGTTTCCTTCCTCTAAAGGGTATACACATATTTTAGTTGTAGTTGATTACGTTACTAAGTGGGTAGAAGCTATTCCAACTAGTAGTGTTGATCATAACACTTCTATTAAGTTGCTTAAAGAAGTTATTTTTCTGAGGTTTGGAGTCCCTAGATACTTAATGACTAATGGTGGTTCACATTTTATTCATGGTGCTTTTCGTAAAATGCTTGCTAAGTATGATGTTAATCATAGAATTGCATCTCCATATCACCCACAGTCTAGTGGTCAAGTAGAACTGAGTAATAGAGAGCTTAAATTAATTTTGCAAAAGACTGTTAATAGATCTAGAAAGAATTGGTCCAAGAAACTTGATGATGCGTTATGGGCCTATAGAACTGCATATAAAAATCCTATGGGTATGTCTCTGTATAAAATGGTTTATGGAAAAGCATGTCACTTACCTCTCGAACTAGAACATAAGGCATATTGAGCCATTAAAGAGCTCAATTATGACTTCAAACTTGCCGGTGAGAAGAGACTATTTGACATTAGCTCTCTTGATGTGTGGAGAACCCAGGCCTATGAGAATGCCAAACTGTTTAAGGAAAAAGTTAAAAGATGGCATGACAAAAGGATACAAAAGCGTGAGTTTTAAAGTAGGTGATTACGTTTTGTTATACAACTCTCGTTTAAGATTTTTTGCACGAAAACTCCTCTCTAAATGGGAAGGTCCTTACCTTATCGAGGAGGTCTATCGTTCCGGTGCCATAAAAATCAACAACTTCGAAGGCACAAATCCAAGGGTGGTGAACGGTCAAAGAATCAAACATTATATCTCAGGTAATCCCATAAATGTTGAAACCAATGTTATCAATACCATAACCCCGGAGGAGTACATAAGGGACACTTTCCAGAATGTTTCAGACTCCGAAAAGGAATAGGTATGTCGTACGGTAAGTAAACCGACTACAAAACAGTTCTAATAGCAATTTTTCTCCGTTTTGGAATATTTAAGAAAATAGGAAAATAAGAAGCAGTCCGGAAAGGACACGAGGTGTCCACGAGGGTGGAGGGCGCGCCCCACTACCTCGTGGGCACCTCGTGTGCCCTCTGAACTCCGTTTTCTTGCACGATACTTCTTTTGGTCGGTAAAAATTCATTATATAATCTCCCGAAGGTTTTGACCACCATACCACGCAAATATCTCCTGCTTTTGTTTCGAGCTATTTTTCTTACAGATCTAGATCACCATGACATCTTCAAGCGCCCCCAAGGACAAGTTTTTCAAGAAGGTCATCAATCCCTACCTCGCGGAGGTGCTGCAACACCCTCAAACCATTGAGATGCGTGAGGGGGTGCTGCACATCCGCGATGCTGAGGGACCAAGGAGGACCGGAAGCGTGGAGACAAGACTCGAAGCAATGGAGCAACAAGTTTTCAAGTGCCAGGGGATGGTGGAACGCAGACTCGACGCCAACCACATGAATATCGCGGAGTTCTCCAACAACCACAAGCTGGATGCCAAGAACATTGGGGAGACCATCTTCAAGCTTAACGATAAAATCGAGCACCTCCAAGCCCAGATCTATGACCTGCAAAACCAAAATTGTGAGTATGAATATAGATTCAAAAGGATGAGTTCGGCTGCAGATTTGAGGATCTCGAAGACTCGATCATCCTTCCATGATGGTGAGTTTATGCCTTGGAAGATGGATGACAAGCTTACATCATCAACAACTCCATCATCACTACCACCTCCGGAGAACTGAGTATCAGGTATGGGCACTCCCCTTGGCAACTGCCAAGCTTGGGGGAGTGCCCCGATATCGTATCACCATCACACCTCTATCTTTAATGTTTTTCTTAGTTCGATCCTTTTGATTATATCTTGATCTA
This sequence comes from Triticum urartu, assembly GCF_056163025.1. Taxonomy (NCBI): domain Eukaryota; kingdom Viridiplantae; phylum Streptophyta; class Magnoliopsida; order Poales; family Poaceae; genus Triticum; species Triticum urartu. Next base: position 331,589,016 of record NC_141879.1, read on the forward strand.
GAAGAATAAAGTTTAGTATGATCTAGCTTTGAATTTTTTGTGTTGTCATCCTTATCTATGTAATCGAGTCTGTGAGCTATATATAATAAAGATTAGTCTTGAGTCGAGGGCTTGGTTATCTGGCTATGATCTTGAGAGAAAAAAGGAAAGAGACAGAATAAAAAGAAATAAAGAGATCATATTGATCTTATGGAGAGTAATGACTTCACATATAAAAGAGTATGATGAATAAAAGTTGTTGAGAGTTGGCAAACATAGTTTTGGTCATCGTTGCAATTAATAAGAAGTAATAAAGAAAGAGAGGTTTTCACATATAAATATACCATCTTGGACATCTTTTATGATTGTGAGCCCTCATTAAAATATGACATGCTAAAAAGTTGATGTTGGACAAGGAAGACAGCGTAATGGGTTATGCTTTCTTATATCCGAAATAAATTATATTGTCATGGATCATCCAACGTGTTGCTCTTGCCTTTCCCCCTTATGCTAGCCAAATTCTTTGCACCAAGTAGAGATACTACTTGTGCTTCCAAATATCCTTAAACCCAGTTTTGCCATGAGAGTCCACCATATCTACCTACGGATTGAGTAAGATCCTTCAAGTAAGTTGCCATTATTGCAAGCAATAAAAATTGCTCTCTAAATATGCATGATCTATTAGTGTGGAGAAAATAAGCTTTATACGAGCTTGTGATATGGAAGAAATAAAAGCGACGGACTGCATAATAAAGGTCCCTATCACAAGTGGCAATATAAAGTGATGTTCTTTTGCATTAATATTTTGTGCATCCAACCATAAAAGCTCATGACAACCTCTGCTTCCTTATGCGAAGGGCCTATCTTTTATTTTTGTCCTGTACCTTATACAAGAGTCATGGTGATCTTCACCTTTCCTTTTTACATTTTATCCTTTGGCAAGCACGATATGTTGGAAGGATCCTGGTATATATAGCTAATTGGATGTGGGTTTTCATAAAGCATTATTGTTGACATTACCCTTGAGGTAAAAGGTTGGGAGGCAAAACTATAAGCCCCTATATTTCTCTGTGTCCGATTAAAACTTCATACCCACAAGTATTGCGTGAGTGTTAGCAATTGTGAAAGACTAAATGATAGTTGAGTATGTGGACTTGCTGAAAAGCTCTTATATTGACTCTTTCCGATGTTATGATAAATTGCAATTGCTTCAATGACTAAGATTATAGTTTGCTAGCTTTCAATGAAGTTTCTGATTCATACTCGACATTGTGAATAGATTGTTACTTTAGCATAAGAAACCATATGACTATATATATATACTAGTGACATATTGGAGGAAAGGAGATTATTGGAATACTAGAGGGAGTTACGCCCATAAGAACTGTTGGCTGTAAACGCGACTTGCTCTACTTCGGTTGGAGTTCGAAAAAGGAATAAAAATAAAGTAAATTCAAGGAAGAGCTTTCTTTTTTTTAACAGCCCCTTGGCAGGTCGTTATATATATATATATGTGTGTGTGTGTGTGTGTGTGTGTGTGTGTGTGTTGCTGTTCTAAGAATGATCATGATGCCCTCATGTCCGTATTTTATTTTATCGACACCTCTATCTCTAAACATGTGGACATATTTTTCGATATCGGCTTCCGCTTTAGGACAAGTGAGGTCTAAGCTTGGGGGAGTTGATACGTCCATTTTGCATCATGCTTCTATATCGATATTTATTGCATTATGGGCTGTTATTACACATTATGTCACAATACTTATGCCTTTTCTCTCTTATTTTACAAGGTTTACATGAAGAGGGAGAATGCCGACAACTGGAATTCTGGGCTGGAAACGGAGCAAATATTAGAGACCTATTCTACACAACTCCAAAAGTCCTGAAACTCCATGAAAGTCAGATTTGGAATATATTAAAAATATTGGGCGAAGAAAGCACCAGAGGGGAGTCAGCCACCGTCCACGAGGGTGGGGGCACGCCCTACCCCCTGGGCGCGCCCCTGCCTCGTGGGCCACCTGGCAGGCCCCCGATGCCCATCTTCTAGTATAAGGTGTCTTTCGCCCTGGAAAAAATAAGGAGGAAGCTTTCGGGACAAAGCGCCGCCGTCTCGAGGCGGAACCTTGGCGGAACCAATCTAGGGCTCCGGCGGAGCTGTTCTGTCGGGGAAACATCCCTCTAGGAGGGGGAAATCGTCGTCATCGTCATCACCATGGATCCTCTCATCGGGAGGGGGTTAATCTCCATCAACATCTTCACTAGCACCATCTCCTCTCAAACCCTAGTTCATCTCTTCTATACGATCTTTGTCTCAAAACCTCAGATTGGTACCTGTGGGTCGCTAGTAGTGTTGATTACTCCTTGTAGTTGATGCTAGTTGGTTTCTTCGGTGGAAGATTATATTTTCATATCCTTTATGCATATTAATACCCCTCTTATTATGAACATGAATATGATTTGTGAGTAGTTACGTTTGTTCCCGAGGACATGGGAGAAGTCTTGCTATAAGTAGTCATGTGAATTTGGTATTCATTCGATATTTTGATGAGATGTATGGTGTCTTTCCTCTAGTGGTGTTATGTGAACGTCGACTACATGACACTTCACCAATGTTTGGGCCTAGGGGAAGGCATTGGGAAGTAATAAGTAGATGATGGGTTGCTAGAGTGACAGAATCTTAAACCCTAGTTTATGTGTTGCTTCGTAAGGGGCTGATTTGGATCCACATGTTTCATGCAATGGTTAGGTTTACCTTAATTCTTCTTTCGTAGTTGAGGATGCTTGCGAAGGGGGTTAATCATAAGTGGGATGCTTGTCCAAGGAAGGGCAGTACCCAAGCACCGGTCCACCCACATATCAAATTATCAAAGTAACGAACGCGAATCATATGAGCATGATGAAAACTAGCTTGACAATAATTCCCATGTGTCCTCGGGAGTGCTTTCCTTTCTATAAGAGTTTGTCCAGGCTTGTCCTTTGCTACAAAAAGGATTGGGCCACCCTGCTGCACCTTGTTTACTTTTATTACTTGTTACCCGTTACGAATTACCTTATCACAAAACTATCTGTTACCGATAATTTCAGTGCTTGCAGAGAATACCTTACTGAAAACCGCTTGTCATTTCCTTCCGCTCCTCGTTGGGTTCGACACTCTTACTTATCGAAAGGACTATAGATCCCCTATACTTGTGGGTCATCAACCCTCGTATTGAATTGCATCACAGTACTCATCCGTGTACAGAAATTGATTTTTGAGCAATATCCATCGAGGCGTGGAAGTAAGGACGCCAACAAGCTTGTCGAAGATAGCAACAACTTCATAGTTCGTGTAATCCCAAGAGTTGTTGGGAACTCGACAAATTGCTATCTTTCGTAGACGACTATCACCATGATCGTATTTGAACTCACGTAGAATACCGGTGTACTCAACCTCTGGGCAATCGTCTGAGATTTTTGGAAGTGGAACCCGGTGACGAGTGTACACATTCAAAAGTTCCCACTCGCAGTTGTACCCAATATAAACAACCCAATCTCCATTTGCGCCTACCCAAGCCTTGCCCTCAAGAGATGGCATCTTAACATCATATGTATCATTATCAAGCAGCATCAACTTACACAAGGAGAGGCTTCCCTCATCCCCGCGCCAGTCAGCAGGGTCACGGCGAAGAAGATAAGGGAGATCAAACCGCTCCTGGACCCTTGGGTTCCTTGTAATGATGTTATTAGTTGAGTCGAGAATGGTCTTGAACGAACCTGCCATGCTAGCCGAGGTGATGACGTCGCACCGATCAATGAGTTCCTCCGCCGCGTCATCATTCAGATTAGGGAAAGAATAAATGGGTCATTTCTGGCCTGTTCCCTCCATGGAGAAGACGATCGAACAATGGCAGAAGGAAGGGTGAAGGCAAATGGAGGAGGGAGGAAGAGTGTGCGACAGCAGTTCCAAATCAAGAGGGAAAGGCGAAGAGTCGGTGGACAGTTGCCACGGTACATGAAGAGGCGCCTGGGGAGTGAACGGTTGCCACAGAGGTCACACACTGACGACAAGGGCCGAGTGAACCGCATGCATATATCGCACACACCTTGATCTAGCTGACTGTTTCTTTTGTGTTGCCTAATCACAAACAGTTCATCCGAGTGAACCGTATGTTATATATCGCACACACCTTCATCTGGCTGCCCGTTTCTTTTGTGTTGCCTAATCACAAACAGTTCATCCGAGTGAACCGTATGTTGTGTATCGCACACGCCTTCATCTGGCTGCCCGTTTCTTTTGTTCCTCCTCATCGCAAACAGTTAATTAAACTGAACCGTATGCCCTTCATCGCACACGCAACTAAAATCTGAACCATGTTTGATGCATCCTTCATCCCAAACGTTTTATACATTTTTGATGGTTTTCATATACCACTGTTTGCGATTATTGCATAGCACACAGTTTCTCGAAGGGTCTTTGATCGTAGTGTCGCGTTAGCAGCATCCTGCAGTAGTGCACTGATTATTCATACAATTTTGTCTATCATTTAACCAAATGACGAATGAGTACATTTGAAAAATGAAAGAGGGTGAGAAGGAGAGAGGTCGTATGGCTTGGAGTGGGTGAGAATTTCAAGCCAGCAATTATGGGTTTCCAGCAAGAGCAGCAGAGCAAATCCATGTGATCGAGGTACCTCTATTTCCTCAATCCTACCAGGAAAGTTTTCAGATTATATTGGTTCCAAGTTGAGATTGTTTGTAGAGTAATCCGGATAGTTAGATATTTAGTACCATACGGGGTTTATATATTGACCTGGACTGTAAGTTTAGAAAGATTCGGGACGGATGGGTTAGCTCTCTATCAATAAGGTGTGCATGGTCTGTATAAAACGCTTGTGGTGTAGTTTTTCTTAACCGGCTTGCTACGTGTTCTTTTATCAGTGCATAAGGTAAAAAATATTGGTACTAGCTGAAACATCCTTTTCCCCTACAGTTTGCATGGTGGACCAACTGTAGCAAGATCGATCTGCCCAACAATTCCATCGATCTCTTTCGTGTTTCCAACGTGGGCCAGAGTTAATAAGCAAGATTTTTTGAAACCCTTTTGCTAATTTAAGTAATTAGTGCACTTGTATTGGGAGTTTTACATGGTTTGTTAGTGTCTCAAGGAAAATTTAATTGGTTAACTAATTAGCTCCAAGGTTTCTAATTCTAGCTGACTTCTATAACTAAGACTATTTGTGTTCAGGTTTATTACTATGAGGGTAATTCTCCTCGTCATATTTTTTTTCACGGAGTGCATGATAAAGGAGTTTCTTTTTCTAGGGTTTGTTTCCAGTATATAAAATTTGTACCTCAACAACATGTGGTAACATATGCGCCATAGATTTGATGTGGGCATTGTATGTCTTTGCACAATATAACATGTTTCTTAACATCATCGACTTTTGGATAACTAATCCATATGTATTTATAGTCACAAGCTTGTGAGCATAGCTACCTATTTATTGTAGTTTTTGGTTATGTGCATATGTTTCATTTGCCATACAAATAAATGAACCTTAATTTTTATAGAACATCAGAATACTTACTCTATCGCCTTTTTGTAGAATGAGATCCACGCCGATCCATTGCTCTAGATAATCATAGTGGTATCTTTTGATGTCTTTGCTTAAGCAGAATTGAAGAGGAGACATCACTGATGAAACAAGAAGTTAAGGGGATTTAGGTTGAGAAGCAAGGCAATGACGGAGCTACAAAGAAAGAGCTGGGTGGGCCTGAGAGCACACAAAAAATAAAAAAATGCAGCTTGCAGATATCCATGCAGATTCAGAGAAGGAGCTGGTCTGCTAGCTAGGTCGACTCATGGAATCATGGGTGGTTGGCCCTATGACTAGTGGGAGGCTAGGAGCACTAGGAGGCTGACATGCCAGACTATGTAGTGTGCCGGTGGTCGGGAGCAAGTGTCGTGGTGGCCCATGGCTGCTGCGTGCTTCTGTTGTTGGGATGTTGCTGGGACGGTGACTGGCGGCTGCTCTCGTCCGCACCATGTGGACCAAAAAGACGCCAAAACCGGGAGCCCTACATACGCGCCTTCTAGCCATACAGCTGCAGGCTCTGGTTTCACGAGAGACAGGGAACTGTGTTGATGTCTAGCGAAAGGATGGTCGAGAGAGAAAAATTGGGAGGAGAAAGAAGGTTGAAGATAGATAGTAAAAGTGGATCGGTGATGTCTCTGAGAGTAGCAATTTGTGGGGGGGGGGGGTTTCTGGCGTGGAATACAGGAACATGGTTTAGAACAGACGGGGATCGACAAGTTCAGAGTGCAATTTCCGGGATTCAAAGCTCAGGGTTCGATTTATCTATCGTCTACAAGTTCAAGGCTTATTTTGAACTTTTTCCATGTTTCTATGTATAAAGTAACCTGAACATAGTATAAGATCTCAAAGAGTAAACTTTCCATTTTATTTGATCCTCTTAATTTGTAGTTGGGATAGTTGTGTTCCACCTTTTTGTTTTGGAACTTATATACTACCAGGAGAATATTAGGACAAAATTTAGGTGGCACCAAATCAAGCATGTGGTAGAAAATGATGACATTGTTAATTGATTCATTAAACTGTGCCCGTAGCAACGCACGGGCATTTAACTAGTATTGTGCAATGTGGTGCTCAGTTAATGTTTGGTTCATTTGTTGTGGTGTTTAGTTAACTGCTTGGTTCAATTCTGCAATGAGGATGTCCAATTGTCGTGGGTAGAATTTTGTATTGTTGTGCATGTGAGGAACAAAATGAATTTGGCTGCACTTAATACAAGAGAAACATATACAACTGTTATATTTCCTAGTTCTTAATCATGCTTGGTTTGGATAAATGGGTTTTCCATGTGGCTTGAATTAATCTGATGAATCTGCAATGTGCTTATTTTTCATCAACATATTTTACTGATAGCATGCAAACCCTCACTTAACCTGATGTCTAACTACCTTATATGTGTTGCAGGGAAACAATTGGAAGCACTGAGGTTTACAATCGAGGTTAGCCCATGCATGGTCCTTTGTCTAATAGCACATTATTGTGCAATTGCAGGAACCATTCTAATATTTAGGTTTTTAACAATTTGGTCTTGCACATGTAGGTCCTGCTGTCAGAGGTTTTGACCCACTGTTCGACCCTTTTTGCATATGGGTAAATGAGTTATCCATGAATATCAGTCAAGTCAAGAAACTCAGAAAGATTGTTTGGATAAAGAAATTAGCGACAAAAAACAACAAGATCTTTGTTGCACAATGAAGAAGACATTAATTCACTACAAGATGGTACTAACTATTATACCTTGCCTTTTTTATTCCTTTGCCCCATTTCCAATATAGAGAAGATATTTATGCACATCCTTGTTTTCAGGCCTTTCCAAAGCAGTTCATTGATGATTACCACTAAAACCACCTCTATGGTCAGGAGGCGAGGAAGGTTTTCATACAACACCCACGGTTCAATATTGAAGTGGTCCTGAAGAGGATGGAGGATGGACGTGTTGGGGAACGTAGTAATTTCAAAAAAAAAATCCTACGCACACGCAAGATCATGGTGATGCATAGCAATGAGAGGGAAGAGTGTCGTCCATGTGCCCTCGTAGAACGTAAGCGGAACCGTTATGAGAACGCGGTTGATGTAGTCGTACGTCTTCACGATCCGACCGATCCAACTACCGAACGTACGGCACCTCCAAGTTCAACACACGTTCAGCTCGATGACGTCCCACGAACTTTGATCCAACAGAGCTTCACAGGAGAGTTCCATCAGCATGACGGCGTGATGACGGTGATGATGTTGCTACCGACGCAGGGCTTCGCCTAAGCACCGCTACGATATAATCGAGGTGGATTATGGTGGAGGGGGCACCGCACACGGCTTGGAACAATCAACTTGTGTGTCCTAGGGTGCCCCCTGCCCCCATATATAAAGGAGATAGGGGGAGGCCGGCCGACCCTTGGAGGGCGCGCCAGGAGGAGTCCTCCTCCTAGTAGGAGTAGGACTCCCCTTTCCTACTCCTACTAGGAGGGGGAAAGGAAGGAGGAGAGGGAGAAGGAAAGGGGGGCGCCCCCCCCCCTTCCCTAGTCCAATTAGGACCAGAGGGGGAGGGGGCGCGTGGCCTGCCCTGGCCGGCCCTCTCTGTCTCCACTAAGGCCCATGTGGCCCATTACTTCTCCCGGGGGGTTCCGGTAACCCTCCGGCACTCCGGTTTTCTCTGAAATCACCCGGAACACTTACGGTATCCAAATATAGTCGTCCAATATATTAATCTTTATGTCTTGACCATTTCGAGACTCCTCGTCATGTCCGTGATCACATCCGGGACTCCAAACTACCTTCGGCACATCAAATCACATAAACTCATAATACCGATCGTCACCGAACATTAAGCGTGCGGACCCTACGGGTTCGAGAACTATGTAGACATGACCGAGACACATCTCCGGTCAATAACCAATAGTGGAACCTGGATGCTCATATTAGCTCCTACATATTCTACGAAGATCTTTATCGGTCAAACCGCATAACAACATATGTTGTTCCCTTTGTCATTTGTATGTTACTTGCCCGAGATTTGATTGTCGGTATCTCAATACCAAGCTCAATCTCGTTACCGGCAAGTCTCTTTACTAATTCTGTAATGCATCATCCCGCAACTAACTCATTAGTTGTATTGCTTTCAAGGCTTATAGTGATGTGCATTACCGAGAGGGCCAAGAGATACCTCTCCGAAAATCGGAGTGACAAATCCTAATCTCGATCTATGCCAACTCAAAAAGTACCATCGGAGACACCTGTAGAGCACCTTTGTAATCACCCAGTTATGTTGTGACGTTTGGTAGCACACAAAGTGTTCCTCCAGTAATCGGGAGTTGCATAATCTCATAGTCATAGGAACATGTATAGTTATGGAGAAAGCAATAGCAACAAACTAAACGATCATCGTGCTAAGCTAATGGATGGGTCAATTCAATCACATCATTCTCTAATTATGTGATCCCGCTAATCAAATGACAACTCATGTCTATGGTTAGGAAACATAACCATCATTGATTCAATGAGCTAGTCAAGTAGAGGCAAACTAGTGACACTCTGTTTGTCTATGTATTCACACATGTACTAAGTTTCCGGTTAATACAATTCTAGCATGAATAATAAACATTTATCATGATGTATGGAAATAAATAATAACTTTATTATTGCCTCTAGGGCATATTTCCTTCAGTCTCCCACTTGCACTGGAGTCAATAATCTAGTTCACATCTTTATGTGATTAGTTCACATCTCCATGTGACTAATACCCAAAGGGTTTACTAGAGTCAATAATCTAGTTCACATTGCTATGTGATTAACACTCAAAGAGTGATCATGTTTTGCTTGTGAGAGAAGTTAAGCCTACGGGTCTGCAACATTCAGATTCGTATGTATTTCGCAAATTTCTATGTCGACAATGCTCTGCATGAAGCTACTCTAGCTAATTGCTCCCACTTTCAATATGTATCTAGATTGAGACTTAGAGTCATCTGGATCAGTGTCAAAACTTGCATCGACGTAACCCTTTACGACGAACTCTTTTTATCACCTCCATAACCGAGAAATATTTCCTTAGTCCTCTAAGGATAATTTTGACCGTTGTCAAGTGATCTACTCCTAGATCACTATTGTACTCCCTTGCTAGAATCATGCTAAGGTATACAATAGGACTGATAATCAGCGTAGCATACTTTATAGAACCTATGACTGAGGCATAGGGAATGACTTTTCATTCTCTTTCTATTTTCTGCTGTGGTTGGGTTTTGAGTCTTTACTCAACTTCACACCTTGCAACACAGGCAAGAACCCTTTCTTAGCTTGATCCATTTTGAATTTCTTCAAAACTTTATCAAGGTATGTGCTTTGTGAAAGTCCAATTAAGCGTCTTGATCTATCTCTATAGATCTTGATGCCCAATATATAAGCAGCTTCACCGAGGTCTTTCATTGAAAAACTCTTTTCAAACACTCCTTTATGCTTTCCATAAAATTCTACATTATTTCCGATCAACAATATGTCATTCACATATACTTATCAGAAATGTTGTAGTGCTCCCACTCACTTTCTTATAAATGCAGGCTTCACCGCAAGTCTGTATAAACCATATGCTTTGATCACTTTATCAAAGCATATATTCCAACTTCTGAGATGCTTGCACCAGTCCATAGATGGATCGCTGGAGTTTGCACATTTTGTTAGCACCTTTAGGATCGACAAAACCTCCTACATCATGCCATATCTACATGCTCGGTGATCCGTTTTGTGCATATGATATATCAAAATGTTCGTCTCATTGAGCTCTTCATGCTTGTAGAATTTTCATGCATGTTACTGTCCATTATGATGCCATTTTCATTGTTGCAAGAGTGCTATAAAATGTTAACTGTTGGTACTTATCAGATCATGGTGATTTGTCATTTTTGTTGCATTTGATGTGTGCATTCTATGAGCATGAGGTCTACATATGTTTTGAACTACACCATGCCATCTTTACAGAGGTGCAAGTCTTGTATTTTTGTGATCTATGTGGTGACTAGCACAAGCATGCAAACTAGGCTCCGTGATGTTGCTGTTTTCAGGGACTTAGGATTTTGCCAAGTCCTTTTCCTACTGTTATTTTGATGCCATGTAAACTTGATGCTACCATGAGATCCATGCTCATTTTGAGATACTTCAGTAAGGATGTTTTGAACATGTGGTTATGCTCTATTCATTCATGCCCCTTGTTTGCAATTATAGAGTGCTCTAGCATGTCTTTTGCTTGTTCTACTTTTGCTATAATATGTTCCTGGAAGAATGTTAACATGTTAATCAATATTGCCATGGTTGTTGCTAGTGATCCATGCATCCTATGAACTTTCTCTTGCCATGTTTAGCTTCATGAGCATGTCATCTTGCTATTGGTATGCTTATGTTGTCATGCAATGCTTTGTGGTGAGTGGCATGAGCTCGCAAAGTTCCTATCATAAATCTGTTTATGTCATGCATTGTTTTTCTTCCAAGTCTGAATCTGTTAATAAAACATGCTATGCTTACATGGGTGCCATCATATCTTCTGTGCCTTTTTGGATCATGTTCAGTAAGGGAGTTTTGTTCTATGCATTTAGTAGAATCATGCCATGCCTTTGTTTGCTATGATATGTTCCTGTAGCATGTTGTTTACTTGCTCTAAACATTGCTTCCTGATGTTGTTTTTGACATGTTAGTATTTTCACCAAGTCTGTGAAGCTGATATCTTTTGCACTTTTGCCATGCTTGTTTGAACCTGTTCTAGTGTGATTTAGACGTAGCTCAGTGTTCATGTTTTGTCAAGCATCTCTTGTACATCACTGACATATGCGTTGTTGCTATGTTGGAGTGCAGTAGCTTAGTTTCTTGTTGCATTCTAAGTGGCATCATGCTGTTAATCACAAATATGCGTCATTCTTGTTTTGCTTGCCATTTGCAAACTGTGCATCCGTTTTTGGTGATCCTTATGTCGACTTCGACTGAAATTGCCTCATCTTTCCAGCGGCATACTTGGTTTGCCAAGTTTATGCCTTGATCATTCTTTCCCTTCCGGAGCACGCATATGCATTGCATATCATATCTTGCATATCATGCCATGTATTGCATCATGTTGCTTGTGCATTGCTCCGTGATTGATTGTTGTTCCATTGCTTGTGTTCTTGCCTTGGGTAGAGCCGGGAGACGAGTACGTGAATGAGGAACCTGTTGAGTACGCTATCGAGGATGAAGCTTTCGTCAACTCTGAGTACTTTGCAGGCAAGATGACCATACCCTCAAAATCACTTCTATCTTTGCGTGCTAGTTGTTTCGTTCTATCGCTATGTCGCGCTACCTACCACTTTTTATATCAAGCCTCCCATATTGCCATGTCAGCCTCTAACCCACCTTCCTAGCAAACCGTTGTTTGGCTATGTTACCGCTTTTGCTCAGCCCCTCTTATAGCGTTGCTAGTTGCAGGTGAAGATGAAGTTGGTTCCATGTTGGAACATGGATATGTTGGGATATCACAATATCTCTTATTTAATTATTGAATCTATATACTTATTAAAGGGTGGAAGGCTCGGCCTTATGCCTGGTGTTTTGTTCCACTCTTTCCACCCTAGTTTCAGTCATACCGGTGTTATGTTCCTTGATTTTGCATTCCTTACGCGGTTGGTGTTATGGGAACCCCTTGACAGTTTGCTTTGAATAAAACTCCTCCAGCAAGGCCCAACCTTGGTTTTACCATTTTCCTCACCACCACCTATACTTTTCCCTTGGGAGTCGTGCTCCCGAGGGTCATCTTTATTTTAACCCCCCCCCCCCCCGGGCCAGTGCTTCTCTAAGTGTTGGTCCGAACCGAGCTGCCTGTGGGGCCACCTCGGGGAAACTTGAGGGCTGGTTTTACTCGTAGCTAGTCTCATCTAGTGTTGCCCTGAGAATGAGATACGTGCGACTCCTATCGGGATTGTCGGCACATTGGGCGGCTTTGCTTGTGTTGTTTTACCATTGTCGGAATGTCTTGTAACCGGGATTTTGAGTCTGATCGGGTCTTTTCGGGAGAAGGAATATCCTTCATTGACCATGAGAGCTTGTGATGGGCTAAGTTGGGACACCCCTGCAGGGTATAAACTTTCGAGAGCCGTGCCCGCGGTTATGTGGCAGATGGGAATTTGTTAATATCCGGTTGTAGAGAACTTGACACTTGACTTAATTAAAATACATCAACCGCGTGTGTAGCCGTGATAGTCTCTTTTTGGCGGAGTCCGGGAAGTGAACACGGCCTTGTGTTATGCTTGAACGTAAGTAGTTTCAGGATCACTTCTTGATCACTTCTAGCTTCTCGACCGTGCATTGCTTTTCTTCTCGGTCTTATTTGCGTAAGCTAGCCACCATATATGCTTAGTGCTTGCTACAGCTCCACCTCACTACCCTTTCCTACCCATAAGCTTAAATAGTATTGATCTTGCGGGTGTGAGATTGTTGAGTCCTCGTGACTCACAGATACTTCCAAACAATTGCAGGTGCCGATGATACCAGTGCATGTGACGCAACCGAGCCCAAGTGGGAGCTCGATGAAGTTCTTGGTCGTTGTTATGTTTCGTTTCCTTTTGATCAGTAGTGGAGCCCAGTTGGGACGATTGGGGATCTAGCATTTGGGGTTGTCTTCTTTTATTTTGGTTCCGTAGTCGGACCTTGATTGTACTCTGGATATGTATGTTGAACTTGTTAATTGTGTGAAGTGGCCATTGTAATCCAACTCTTTATCCCTTTCTTATTCAGTACATGGGATTGTGTGAAGATTACCCCACTTGCGACTAAACCACCATGCAGCTATGCCTCTAAGTCGCCCCGACAGGTGGGAGATATAGCCGCATTGTGGGAGTTACAATGGTGCCCTATTTAACGTGAATGCAGCTGTCTCTAATGCATAAACCCAAAATGATAGTGGTAAATCGGCAAGAGACATCATAGATCGCACCATATCTAGTAAAGTATGATTACGAGGTTCAGACACACCATTACGCTGTGGTGTTCCGGGTGGAGTGAGTTGCGAAACTATTCCGCATTGTTTCAAATGAAGACCAAACTCGTAACTCAAATATTCTCCTCCACGATCAGATCGTAGAAACTTTATTTTCTTGTTACGATGATTTTCCACTTCACTCTGAAATTCTTTGAACTTTTTCAAATGTTTCAGACTTCTGTTTCATCAAGTAGATATACCCATATTTGCTCAAATCATCTGTGAAGGTGAGAAAATAATGATACCCGCCGCGAGCCTCAACATTCATCGGACCACATACATCAGTATGTATGATTTCCAACAAATCTGTTGCTCGCTCCAAAGTTCCGGAGAACGGCGTTTTAGTCATCTTTCCCATGAGGCATGGTTCGCAAGTACCAAGTGATTCATAATCAAGTGATTCCAAAAGTCCATCAAAATGGAGTTTCTTCATGCCCTTTACACCAATATGACCTAAACGGCAGTGCCACAAATAAGTTGCACTATCATTATCAACTCTGCATCTTTTGGCTTCAACATTATGAAAATGTGTATCACTACGATCGAGATTCAATAAACCATTCACCTCGGGTGTATGACCACAGAAGGTTTTATTCATGTAAACAGAATAATAATTATTCTTTGACTTAAATGAGTAACCGTATTGCAATAAACATGATCCAATCATATTATGCTCAACGCAAACACCAAATAACATTTATTTTAGGTTCAACACTAATCCCGAAGGTAAAGGGAATGTGCGATGGTGATCTTATCAACCTTGGAATCATTTCCAACACTCATCATCACCTCGTCCTCAACTAGTCTTTGTTTATTTTGCAAGTCCCGTTTCGAGTTACTACTCTTAGAAATTGAACCAGTATCAAATAATGAGGTGTTGTTATAAACACTATTAAAGTACACATCAATAACATGTATATCAAATATATACTTTTGTTCACTTTGCCATCCTTCTTATCCGCCAAGTATCTAGGGAAGTTCCACTTCCAGTGACCATTTCCTTTGTAGTAGAAGCACTCAGTTCCAAGCTTGGGTCTAGCTTTGAGCTTCTTCATGGGAGTGGAAACTTGCTTGCCTCTCTTATTTGAAGTTCCTCTTTCTTTCCCTTTGCCCTTTTTCTTGAAACTAGTGGTCTTGTTAACCATCAACACTTGATGCTATTTCTTGATTTCTACCTTCGCCGATTTCAGCATCGCGAAAAGCTTGGGAATTACTTTCGTCATCCCTTGCATATTATAGTTCATCACTAAGTTCTAGTAACTTGGTGATAGTTACTAGAGAACTTTATCAATTACTATCTTATCTGGAATATTAACTCCCACTTGATTCAAGCAATTGTGGTACCCAGACAATCTAAGCACATGCTCACTGGTTGAGCTATTCTCCTCCACTTTGTAGGCAAAGTACTGTCAGAGGTCTCATACCTCTCGACACGGGCATGAGTATGAAATACCAATTTCAACTCTTAGAACATCTTATATGCTCTATGGTGTTCAAAAACATTTTTGAAGTCCTAGTTCTAAGCCGTAAAGCATGGTGCACTAAACTATTAAGTATTCATCATACCGAGCTTTGTCAAACATTCATAACGTCTGCATTTGCTCCTGCAATAGTTATGTCACCTAGCGGTGCATCAAGGACATAATTCTTGTCTGCAGCAATGAGGATAATCCTCAGATCATGGATCCAATCCACATCATTGCTACTATCATATTTCAACATAGTTTTCTCTAGGAACATATCATAAATAAAATGAGGAAGCTATACGCGAGCAATTGATCTACAACATAGATATGCAAATAGTATCAGGACTAAGTTCATGATAAATTTAAGTTCAATTAATCATATTACTTAAGAACTCCCACTTAGATAGACATCCCTATAATCATCTAAGTGATCACGTGATCCATATCAACTAAACCATGTCTGATCATCACGTGAGATGGAGTAGTTTTCAATGGTGAACATCACTATGTTGATCATATATACTATATGATTCACGCTCGACCTTTCAGTCTCAGTGTTCTGAGGCCATATCTGCATATGCTAGGCTCGTCAAGTTTAACCCGAGTATTCTGCATGTGCAAAACTGGCTTGCGCCCATTGTATGTGGACGTAGAGCTTATCACACCCGATCATCATGTGGTGTCTCGGCACGACGAACTTTGGCAACGGTGCATACTCAGGGAGAACACTTATACCTTGAAGTTTAGTGAGAGATCATCTTATAATGCTACCGTCAATCAAGCAGAATAAGATGCATAAAGGATAACCATCACATGCAATCAAAATATGTGACATGATATGGCCATGATCATCTTGCGCCTTTGATCTCCATCTCCAAAGTACCGTCATGATCTCTATCGTCACCAGCATGACACCATGATCTCCATCATCTTGATCTCTATCAATGTGTCGTCACATGGTCGTCTCGCCAACTATTGCTTTTGCAACTATTGCTATCACATAGCGATAAAGTAAAGCAATTACATGGCACTTGCATCTTATGCAATAAAGAGACAACCATAAGGCTTTTGCCAGTTGCCGATAACTTTAACAAAACATGATCATCTCATACAATAATTTATATCTCATCACGTCTTGACCATATCACATCACAACATGCCCTGCAAAAACAAGTTAGACGTCCTCTACTTTGTTGTTGCAAGTTTTACATGGCTGCTACGGGCTGAGCAAGAACCGTTCTTACCTATGCATCAAAACCACAACGATATTTTGTCAAGTTAGTGTTGTTTTAACCTTCAACAACGACCGGGCATAGTCACACTCGGTTCAACTAAAGTTGGTGAAACTGACACCCACCAGCCACCTGTGTGCAAAGCACGTCGGTAGAACCAGTCTCGCATAAGCGTACGCATAATGTCGGTCCGGGCCGCTTCATCCAAAAATACCGCCGAACCAAAGTATGACATGCCGGTAAGCAGTATGACTTGTATCGCCCACAACTCACTTGTGTTCTACTCGTGCATATAACATCTACGCATATACCTGGCTCGGATGCCACTGTTGGGGAACGTAGTAATTTCAAAAAAAAATCCTACGCACACGCAAGATCATGGTGATGCATAGCAACGAGAGGGAAGAGTATCATCCACGTCCCCTCATAGACCGTAAGCATAAGTGTTATCAGAACATGGTTGATGTAGTCGTACGTCTTCAGGATCTGACCGATCCAAGTATCGAATGTACGGCACCTCCGAGTTCAGCACACGTTCAGCTCGATGACGTCCCACGAACTCCGATCCAGTAGAGCTTCACAAGAGAGTTCCGTCAGCACGACGGCATGATGGCGGTGATGATGTTGCTACTGACGCAAGGCTTCGCCTAAGCACCGCTACGATATAATCGAAGTAGATTATGGTGGAGGGGGGCACCGCACACGGCTTGGAACAATCAACTTGTGTGTCCTAGGTTGCCCCCTACCCCCGTATATAAAGGAGCAAGGGGGAGGCCAGCCAGCTCTTGCAGGGCGCGCCAGGAGGAGGAGTCCTCCTCCTAGTAGGAGTAGGACTCCCCTTTCCTACTCCTACTAGGAGGGGGAAAGGAAGGAGGAGAGGGAGAAGGAAAGGGGGGCGCCGCCCCCCCCCCTTCCTGAGTCCAATTCAGACCAGAGGGGGAGGGAGTGTGCAGCCTGCCCTGGCCGGCCATATCTCTCTCCACTAAGGCCCATGTGGCCCATTACTTCTCCTGGGGGGTTCCAGTAACCCTCCAGCACTCCGGTTTTCTTCGAAATCACCCGGAACACTTCCGGTATCCGAATATAGTCGTCCAATATGTTAATCTTTATGTCTCGACCATTTCGAGACTCCTCGTCATGTCCGTGATCACATCTGGGACTCCGAACTACCTTTGGCACATCAAATCACATAAACTCATAATACCGATCATCATCGAAAGTTAAGCGTGTGGACCCTACGGGTTCGAGAACTATGTAGACATGACCGAGACACGTCTTCGGTAAATAACCAATAGCGGAACCTGGATGCTCATATTGGCTCCTAAATATTCTACGAAGATCTTTATCGGTCAAACCGCATAACAACATACGTTGTTCCCTTTGTCATCGGTATGTTACTTGCCTGAGATTCGATCGTCGGTATCTCAATACCTAGCTCAATCTCGTTACCGGCAAGTTTCTTTACTCGTTCTGTAATGCATCATCCCGCAACTAACTCGTTAGTTGTATTGCTTGCAAGGCTTATAGTGATGTGCATTACCGAGAGGGCCCAAAGATACCTCTCCGACAATCAGAGTGACAAATCCTAATCTCGATCTATGCCAACTCAACAATTACCATCGAAGACACCTGTAGAGCACCTTTATAATCACCCAGTTACGTTGTGACGCTTGGTAGCACACAAAGTGTTCCTCCGGTAATCGGGAGTTGCATAATCTCATAGTCATAGGAACATGTATAGTTATGGAGAAAGCAATAGCAACAAACTAAATGATCATCGTGCTAAGCTAACAGATGGGTCAAGTCAATCACATCATTCTCTAATGATGTGATCCCGTTAATCAAATGACAACTCATGTCTATGGTTTGGAAACATAACCATCATTGATTCAACGAGCTAGTCAAGTAGAGGCAAACTAGTGACACTCTGTTTGTCTATGTATTCACACATGTACTAATTCCGGTTAATACAATTCTAGCATGAATAATAAACATTTTTCATGATATAAGGAAATAAATAATAACTTTATTATTGCCTCTAGGGCAAATTTCCTTCAGGATGGTCAATCATCCACAAGCACTAGCCTAAAGTTGCAAAGACCTTCAACATCAATGAAGGCTCAATATTCACCTTCCGCTTCAGCAGTTTTCCAGATGAGATGCGTCTGTCTATGTACCATCTATGATGTTAATTTTGAAAGGTTCTAGATGTTGCATGTGAAACTTGGTGCTGGTGCAGTTGTGTAATGGGGTAGCTGAGTGCTGAAGCTATATGATGTTGTACTCTCGTGTATTTCAATTATGAAATCCTACTTCATCAATACGGAAATGAAATATATTGTGTGCTTAATGTGAAATGCCAATTATATTAATAAATGGATTATTAATAATAGCCAATTATATTAATAAATGGATTATTAATAATAGGGAAATTAGCCAGCTAATTGGGTTTTCTATTGCAAATAGTTATTCAGAAAACACCATGGGCGATGACCTCAGGCAATGCACACAGTTTCTAGGAATAAACCATGTTGGATCAATGAACATTCACATGCAACATCCTCTTAAAAACTGTTTGTGTTAGGCCACCTTGCGCAAACGTTTAGCACATAAAAAGTGTGTGTGATGGACAGCCTTTGCCACACAGTTTCTTCTGATCTAGATTGGGCAGCGCTATCACCTCGGCGTATCGACATACCACGTCACCTCGGCTGGACCGGGGGCTTCGTCATCACTTCATTAACCCAGCCGGGTACTTCGGTGTCACACTGCCGGCCTGCATCGGCTGTGCTATGTCGCCACTTTGGAGTGTCGAGCTCTTCGCTCTGCCACCTCGAGACCGTCTTGGGGGCTGGGACCTCGTCCCGCCGTAAGCTCAGACTACGTCATCAATGTCGAACACATTAACCGGCTAAGTTGCTTTTATGCTCAAAGTTTTAAATTTTTTATTTGTGGTCGGTTCAACCATGCTCACATACGTTAGTTGTTAAAAACACTTCTCTTACCCAAGTTAACTGGGGGCTCTTAAATTTATATGAGTCGTTTATAGTAACTGTGTTTTCTTCCTAGTCGTTGCAAAATCTTTTTCTATCACTCCTTTTTCGACGTGGGGGTGTGGTCAATAGCCGGATAGACCATTTTCTCTCTAATGACCGCTCGAGTTTAGTTTGCTAAACTGGCCTAACGAGAAGTATTCCGCCTTCGGGATAGGAGGTTGAAGCCGAAGGCTGACCCACTCGATGTCTTGAGATCGGATGTGTCATGTTAAAGCACGACGGAAGCACAAACTAATTTTAAGACCAATTTTTTGATTGGCACCCAAAAAAATTGATTTAGTTTGGACGAAGAGTTTCCGCATAAGTTTTTTGGTTTTTTAAGCTTATGGCACTTTTTGATATATTTGTGTGCTTTCTTTTATGAGGCAGGACATCCTCTTGACCGAGGTACCCTGCGTAATAATCCATCTTGGGAAATCTTTTTTGACCCATAGTTCGGCATTTTTCCTGCCGATCTGCACCTCGGTGTTGGGTCCGAGCATAAATCCCGCAGTACACTGCCAGACACTTTTTAGGCATCGACAATATCGACAGGGGGCTGCGACTTGAGCCGAACCCACCAAAAGCCAAGGTACTCCGAGG
Organism: Triticum urartu; assembly: GCF_056163025.1. Taxonomy (NCBI): domain Eukaryota; kingdom Viridiplantae; phylum Streptophyta; class Magnoliopsida; order Poales; family Poaceae; genus Triticum; species Triticum urartu. The sequence goes on from NC_141879.1 coordinate 331,608,888, forward strand.
AGTCCTCGGCAAAATATTCTCGGATATTGCTTTATATGCATCAGTTTCGAATTGTGTCTTCCGTCAATAGTTGGGTTGCCCAGCTCCTGTGCTTGCCTCCTACGTTCCACTTTGTTCGGCTAGGTGCGCAAAGGGAGAACCACTACGATTGTGCTTCCAGCTAGCATGGTTAAGCGCCTCAGTGGAGAAAGCCGAAAACTGACTGTCACAATAAGTGTAAACTGGTCAGCGATCCGATGACTATATTAAACTATAAGATCGATGGAGGTCATCCCGTGTTAAATGACGGCGTTCATAACATTGGCTGAAGTGTTTACGGCTTGACCTCGACTGTTATCGAACACTAACCGGGGGCTAGTTACTGGCCTCCCAACTTTAAGATCCTATGACTAAGTGAAAGTTATAAAGCCCACATAACTGATTGCCTTGTTTCCGCTAACACAACCGCCTTCGGGCACCGAGACGTCGGCTAAGGGTTGTTTTGTTATCGTGAAAACACCCTGTGTAGCATCTACAAGGGGGTGGAAGCTGACGATGGGCCACTTTCAACTGGTAAATAGACGCAATGGAGTCAAAATAAACATATCATCGGCATTTGTATTTAATATACGAGGGCTGCCTTCCACAATCATTGTTATAAAGCCATAAAAATGCATCAATTTGACTTAAGGTTTTGGCCAAGCTGGGTTGCTTGGCTCCTATGCTTACCCCTATGTTCCCGATTGTTTGGCTAGGCAGTAAAGGGAGCACCTTTGTGATTGTTATTACCGGGTCATCTGAGTTAGTACCTCAGACTGGGTGAAGCCGAAAGCTAGTGATCTTAAAGGATATAAATGGTCAGTGACGACGAAAGTGAAAATTTTGGTTCATTAATACTATAGAGTTCTGGAACTTTCCCCGAACTAAATCCTTAATATTTTCCTCCCACATTGATTGGAGGTGAGGTTTCATGATCATAATCAGCATGATAACCCAAAGAAAGTAACCAATGGCGGGATTATTTTCTTTGGAAGATGTTTCATATCTCTCTGCGTACCTTTGTTTATAAAACCGTATGGCCGGATTGCCTTGTTTCCCATAAATCTTTGCCCTTATAACGGCTTTATAAAGTAGGACAAACACTCCCCGGCTACTGGCCGAGGAGGTTGAAGCCGATGGTCGGTCAACAAAGCTTTGTACAGTGCGGATCAGAGTATTAGTGATTTTCCTCTGGATATCCATCCTTAATTTGGCCACCCTTGCCCGCATTAAGGCTCGGGGGCTATTGGGCTTCGGGCTTATCATTCACTAATATTAAAGGGGCACATCGATCCCCGGATCTGGTGTTGCCACCCGACCAATGTCTCTGGGGCTACTGCATTGCCTATTCAATGCAGAAAATTCAAAGTGCTCAGTGTTCGGCTGGACCGGACTATGCGCAAACGCGTCTTCGGCAACAATAGGTACCATCTGGCACTTATCCGGCATCAAGCTAATATATAACGGCGACTTCTCAAAACCCTCTCTCAAGGGCCCGTTCACCGATCACTATTTCCTCTAATATATTACATCGCGTTTCTATTCCTAAGTATGCTTCCGAGCTGGGAATTGATCCTCAGGCTGATTTTACGAATCGACCTAAGTCTCAGGGGCTACTAGGGTCAGCGGTTTGATTTTATCCTTCAGGTGCATCCTGGATATTAGGCCAACATGCACCTTGAGGGCTACTGGCTATACATCTCGGCAGAGAGTACATTGCACAATTCAGAATCAAATTCATAACAATCAGCCCATGGCCGGGGTGGTGCACCACCTCGGATACAGTCCGGCGTTGGTGCTCGACCGTAAAAGATACCTCAGAAGCAGTCCGGCATAAAGCTCGGTTGCAAGTGGCTGGCTCCATAGACGGCATCTCCGGCATTAACCTTGTTTGAACCCTTTTAACTTTTTTAAGGTCAAGGTAATCTATGACACCTCGGATACAGTCCAGCGTTGGACCTCGGATGCATTCCGGCATTGAAGCTCGGAAGCGGTCTGGCGTTGGTGCTCGGCTGCAAAAGATACCTCGAATGCAGTCCGGCGTTGGAGCTCGGACGCGAGAGGACATCGCCGCACGGGAAACACTTTAAACCCGAGGTGGGCATAAAAATAACAAGGCATCAATAACGGATGATAACTTAAAGGGGCTCCTCAGATACCTGACGTGTAAACTCTTCGGACTCACTTCGGTGAACCTCAAGATCGAAGATGGGAAGATTTGTTGAACCAGTTTTCAAGACCGGCGACCGAAGATGAAGAGCGGTTCGGAAGAATCGAGGAGCATCCCCAACTTGAAGACTGGTTCAGGGTGCTACTAACGGTGTCCTGGACTAGGGGGTACTCACCACGTCGTCTCCCGACCAGGTGGATCGGGCCGAGGATCCCCATGGTAGTTTACTCATGGTCCACTTCAGGCAGCCCACACCGCATTCAACGAATATTCCACAAGACTTGATGATCAAGACAAGGACTCCCTCTCCACCAACGTATTCGACTAGGACTCTTGTTATCCTAGGCCTCCGGTACATTATATAAGCCGAGGCCAGGCTAGTCGATAGATCATTATGACATTATTCATCATACCCTCAGGTTTTAGACCACAACATATGATCTCACGGTAGATCAACTCTGTACTTAATACTCCATGAATATAAACAAGAGCAGGACGTAGGATTTTACCTCCGTCAAGAGGGCCCGAACCTGGGTAAAACATCGTCTCCTTCGTTCCTATTACCATTGATCCAAGAATCCACAGCTCAGGACCCCCTACCCCGAGATCTACCGGTTTTGACACCGACAGTTACCTCCTATGAAATTTGCACATAGATCATCATGCATATGTGATTCCTTGTCAGTATTAGACTTCACCTAAACATGAAATAATTGTGCCACATATGCCTATGCCTGTTCTGACTAACCTGCAGGAAAAAAATTGTCACTAGTGAAAGTGACCGGAAGGCAGAAATATCGTTGTGACCAGAATGATCGGTGAGGGCATGTTGGGACATGCCAGGTGGTGACCCTTTGGATACCACTAAGGAGATATATTGTAATCATTGCACAAAAATAGAAACCTCCTGAGTCGACCATAGATCGAGTGTTGCTCCGGTAATCCCTATACTTGGTTCGTGCTACCACATGTACCTCCCACAGGTATGGTATGGTTCAGTAAATTGTCAACCCCTTTCCTTCACACATCATATAGAGGGCCGCGATGAGGGTTTCCCAGTTCCAGGAATAATGCCAGTCATCGAGTCAGGGGGCATGGGTGTATACGGCTGAGGCCGAGAGGGGGCACCCCTTAGTTAGCACGCAGTATAAATTGTGATCCCATGCATGGTTCTAACCTCTTTGTCTTAGAGTTTTTCTTGAGTGATGCTTTGGGTGATTCCTGGCATCAGAAAAGTTAAGCTGGTGTGTGCTGGTCAGGGGTGTTTTCAACCCAAAGGCTATAATGGGAATTAGTCAGTGTCTCGGTGCTGGCTAAAGAAATCCTTTACTTGTGGGTAAAGAGTACAACCTCTGTAGAGTATAAAACCTATTTGAATAGCCGTGTACGCAGTGAAGGACTATAGTCTGGGATGGGTCAAGTGTCGGTCTTCGGAGGAAAAGGAACTAAATCGGAAATTGATTATGATTTACGATGGAAGATTGTGATCACTCATGTTATTATGGACTAAACCTTTCTCTTATATTAAATGTTGAGTATCTTTGGGAAGGTTTTACCACCTAGATACTCATGTTTTTATTTTCTTATAATCCCTTTATGAGGCGTCGCTTCAGACACCCGACTGTGGCATTTATTTTCAAGACCTTTAGAGGCGTCTCTTCAGACGCCCGACTGGCACATATATTATTTTATTTTTGGAATTCACCAGGCGGTCCTACCGCCTAGAATTCCCATTGCCTTTGATTTCATTTGAAGTAAAGCCCCTTGTGTGGCGTGCAAAGACGCCCAACTGTGTTATTCTTTTACCTTTTTCTCTTGGGTTCCTTCTGGACGGTTCTACCTCCTGAGGCCTGAATTTAAATTTCTATGCAACATTATGATTTACTTCTACCATACTGATATTAGTTGACAACCTTTATTAATTGTGCATATATAATACTTTGCGAGGTAGAATATACTTAAAAATTAGTTGCATGCATTCTGCCTACTTTTATTATATCTTTTGTTCATGATGTTTGCGAGTACATTCAAACATACTCACTGGCTTGTCCCTTGCTATTGTCTTGGCCAGATTTACGATTCAGAGAGGAGCACCTAGGAAATGGAGATAGCAGCCACGTGAGACGGAAGTTAGCCAGGTCAGCTGTTCCTGTGGGAATTGAGTTCCATCAATGTTGGAGATCCACGAGTCAATCCGTCATCCACCACTAGAGATCATTGTTATACTCAATGGACCTTTATGGTCTTGTACCCAAATTCTTGTAGACTGCTTGAAATTCTGTATCAAGGAAGTGTCCACCAGCAACAGTAATCCTGGTGTAACATCCCAAATTTTCAATTTGGAATGTTATACATAGATCATTCATTGCATATCATATTTTGTTGCATCTCGTTCCGCGATCCTCGAAATCCTAAGCAACTCAAGGACCCTTGGAGAGAGTTGGGGATTTCTCTGTTTTCATATTTGAGTTTTATCAAATATTGAAACGAGGATTTTTGGTTTTAATTATTTTCCTCTCCGAAAATATTTCATATTAAAATATATGAGAGGAGATAATATGACTTCTCCAAAATAAATGAAATATTGGAGGAAAAGATTAAAATCAAGTATTAGATTTTATCCGGAGTTTATTGCTAAATTTTTTTGAATTAGAAAAATTGCACGTTTTTCAAAGTTGCATTTTAGGGCCAAGAAAATGTTCATCTTGTTCTAAATATTTTATTTAGACGGTGAAAATTTGTTTTGGAATTTTTAGATTTTTATTTTATTTTCTAGGATTTATTTGGTTCCGGCAAAATTATTTAAAAAAAAGTTTCAGCGCCCGACTAGGCCGAAGCCCAGCCGAGCCGGCCCACTCCCCGCGCCGCCGTCTTCGACCTGGAGACTGCGCGCTGCCGCCGCCCGACCCAGAGTTCGGCCGGGACTCCACCTCCCGTCGCCTTGCCCCCTCCTCCAAGCAGACCCCCCTCCTCTTAAATACGCCGCCCCGACCCCCCCCCCTCCACCACCCAACCCCGCCGCCAGCCCCGACCGCAGTGCCCCCGCCGCCGCCTTTGCCGCGCCGCGCCGCCGCCTCTGTAGCGCCACCGCTGCCGCCAGTTGCCGCGATGCCGCCGCCCTCGCACCCCGCCGCCGCAGCTCGCCTTGCCGGAGCATCGCCGGAGGTAACGCCACTCGGTTTTTTTTTAGAAAACCTAGTTTGTTTTTTTAGATCGGTTCGCCGGTTTTTCTCGGTTTAGTTATGTTGCGGACGTTCGTCCGTATGTTCGTTCTAACGAACGTGTTCACTCGTTAGCCGCAGACAACGAATGCTCGTTCGTTAGCCTGTTCGTCAGTTTTCTTTTTCTCAGATTTTCCACGATTATTTTCAATCACGATTTCTGATCCAATTTTCATTTTAGTTTATCTTTTCGCTCGTTTGTCGGAATCAGGCGATTCAAGCACCTAGATCTTTGTCTCGAAACCCTCTTTCCGTTTAACCAACTTGAACAAGCTTTTGCTACTGTAAAAGTTTGACCATAGTCCAGATTAGTAAACGGATCTTGTTTCTTTCACAGTTTGAGTTTCGTTCCTTCGTTTGATTTGATTCTTTTCACAAACCGGAGTTCTTAAGTTGAACTTTCTGGTTAGATCTTCTTGCTTGAGATTTACCCGTGTTTCTTTGTTTGATTGCTTATGTATGCTATTGTTTGTTTGCGATAGAACACCCGGAGTGCGAAGCGTACTACTACGAGTCCCTAGGTTTTGCGGATCATCAGCAAGGCAAGTAACACTTTGATCATACCCCTTTATCACCCAGTTTTTATGCATTAGTTCCAATCCTCAAACATTGCATGGTTAGGATGTGATTAACATGTGGGTTGGGAAGTAGTTGATGAGGTAGAACCTATTGCCCTATTATATTCAAACCCTTGGAAGTTACTTCTACGTATTGCTTTTATTGCTATGCTATGCTCGTCGACGTGGTTTGGGTGAGTGAAATCCATGACAGATGTGAGATTGTTAATTAATGGTTCAACTTAAGGTGGCAACTTGAATACACATCTGGGTGGATTGTTTGGTGGGCACCTGGGGAATCCAGTGTTGTCCTAGGATATCCCGGAGTACCCGTGTGATAATCCTATGGTCCGCCACCCAGTCTCAAAGGGAACTGAGATATTTTCATGCTAGAAACTTCCGTGTGGAGCCACAAGCTATTATGGGCTCTAGCATAGTTGAGTAAGTTGCGTGAAGCTCCCGAAGAGGTGGATCAGCAGGTAGAGGGATGTAGGTTGGTATGGTCTGCCCGGAGTAAGGGGTTAATGCTTCTGAAAGACTGTGTCTCGGTCATCCGTTTCTCAAACACCATGTAGTGTGAGAAATCCAACGGAGGAGATTGGGTCTTGTGGGGAAAAGTGCGCAAACCTCTGCAGAGTGTATAAACTAATCATGGTTAGCCGTGTCCTCGGTTATGGACATCTTGAGTATCTAGTACTTGGAGTATCACAAGTATCTTATCACTCAAAAATAATATCGTTGGGTTGTTAATTACTTTAATTGGGATTGAGTTGGAGGAACCTTCTCAATGATGTTTCAACTACCATGATAGTTAAATAAAATCTATTCCTTTGTTGTAGGGAAAAATTGGCTTTTCGCAAAAACCATAACCATAGAGCTTTCCACCAGCCAAATATGCATGTAGTGATAGCATTATTCTGTTCTTGCTCTACTGTGTTACTTTGCCAGCATATTCCATGTGCTGACCCAAGTTCGGGCTGCAACGTATTATGTTGCAGACTTTTCAGACAACGAGTAAGGTTCGTTAGGTCGTTGCCGTGCAGCTCAGCTATGCCGTTGGAGTTGGTGGACTCACTTTATCTTCCAAGCCTTCCGTTGTTATCGTATTAGATGGCCTTAAGCCATATTTATTGTAATAAGTTCTCTTTTGAGACATTCGATGTAATAAGTGTGTGATTGCTACTCTGTTATAAATCCTTGAGTATTGTGTGTGTCAGCATTACCGATCTAGGGATGACACTGAAGCACAGAGACTTGACCGTTTGAGGTCGGGTCGCTACAAGATGGTATCAGAGCACACGCTGAGTGTAGGACATGACCACTAAGCTAAAGCCCTAGATCACTATTCTCTTCTCATTTCTGACTCCTCTCCATTTTCTACTCTTTAGGATGGCGGACACAAGGAACAAGTTTGCACAACCGGATGAAGAAGCACCTTTTAGACGACACTTGAAGGAAGTCACTAGGTACCTGAACATTGGAATACCAAGCTTCACCGGGACTTACAACGCCACTTTACCAGAAGAGGAGTGATGGATGATTCAAGTTCAAGTTCCAGGAAGGACATTCACGCCAGTCACTAAGCCCATAGAGTTTTCCTTCGATGCACCAACCTGGAGTCTAGGAAAGAGTATGGCAGCTCACATCACCATGGGACGCATTGGAGAAGTTTATCACAAGGAGCTTAAGGATACTATCTATCAGATTTGTGGGCGCCGAGACGAGCAATGGGAAATGATCAGTACCAGGAAGGATAGATCAATTGCAGCTTTCATCTAGGAGTTAAACCAACACATTCGTCGCTAGGAGAACCAGATGTGCGCAGGAATGATAGACCTGAAGAAGGCGATGACAAGGATCACGGAACTGGAGGAAGAACTCAAGGCTACTCGTGAAGATTATGAGGAGGTAATCGTCGTACTAGTGGAGAAGAATGACGATCTAGAAAGGAAGCTAGGAGTATTCATGGGAGACCCCGCACCAGGAGGAGAAGACGAAGAACCCAAGGAGATTCGCCCGGAGGACTACATTATCATCAATGACACCGACTCAGACCCCGACAATAGCGATGATGACTATGAAGACGAAGCTGGAGCAGACTTCATGGAGTCTTCAACCGAAGAATATTTTTAGTAGACCACCATATCAGTAGTAGTATTCCACCATGTAAATAGTATAGTCCGAGCACTTTTGTAACGATAGTTAGATCGATTGTATGCCCTTGCTTGATTGATTGAGTCAAATGTTTGTGTTTGTCTCATGTGCATATGGGTAGTGTTTTCTCATTAGACCTCATTCTATTCTAATCTCTCCCCTCTAAACCCATCAGATGCCTCCGAGACGTGACCCTGGATTTACCTTCCCATCGGAGCTCACTCAGTTGATCCAGCAGTAGAATACCCTGATGCAGTTGTTAGGGTGCGTTTTTCCGCACATCAGTTGGATGGACCAGCAGCCTCATGGTGGGAGAATTACACTGTCACCTACCCTATAGCCACTGTTACATGGGATCAGTTTTAGCAAGCTTTCCGTACATCCCATGTCTCAACTGGAGCTATGAGTATGAAGAAGCGTGAGTTTCGCAACTTATGCCAGGGGAGCCATACTGTGGCTCAGTACGCGGATGATTTTAGCAAGTTATCTCGTTATGCCCCTGATGATGTGGCCACAGATGCCGCAAAGCAGGAGAAGTTTATGGAAGGGCTGAATGATGAGATGAGCATGCAGTTGATGGTGGCAACTTTCAACAACTACCAGGAGTTGGTAGATAAGGCTCTTATGATTGAAGCGAAGCAGCAGCAGATTGAGAGCCGTAAGAGGAAGTATGGACAAGGAAGGTATAATTCGGGAGCTCAGCAGAAGCCTCGCCTAACCCCGAACTCGGGAGGACTTGTTCATAACCATGGAGGCCACACCCATAATGGAGGAAGTAACCATAATCATATTGGCCCAAGGAATGGGAATGGGAATGGAGCAAGCAACAATCAGAACCGCTCCAATCCAGCCACACCCGCGAAGAGAGACCTAAGCCACGTTACTTGCTTCAAGTGCGGGAAGACTGGACACTATGCCACGGAGTGCCCTGAAGCAAAGAATGGAAACGGCAATGGGAGCGCTGAAAGAAGCCCAGTCCATTCAACAAAGGACAAGTGAACCACATCAATGTGGAGGAGGTTGAAGAGCAGCCAGATGCGGTTATTGGTAAGTTTTTGGTTAAGTCTTTTACCGCCCTTGTTCTTTTTTATACTGGTGCATCACATTCATACATATCAAGGGAATTCGTGGATAAGTTTAAACTACCAACCCAAACTCTTAGGACCCATCTGTTAGTAAGTTCACCTGGAGCAGAGTATATGGCTAGTCGATGGTGCGACCAGATACCCTTAACCATTGGTAGCCATGTTTTTCCGTCCGACCTAATAATCTTGGAGTCACAAGGATTGGATGTGATATTAGGCATGGACTGGATGTCAAAGTATGGAGGAAGCATTGACTGTGTTAGTAAGTCAATTTGTCTCACCACCCCCGAGGGAAAAAGGATCAAGTATGAATCTAGGCATGCGCCAAGGAGTAGCCAATTAAATACCCTCACGGGAGTTGTTCAGGAGGAAGTGCCCGTAGTGAAGGATTACCTGGATGTTTTTCCAGAAGAGTTACCAGGCATGCCATCGGATCGAGATATCGAGTTTTTGATAGAGTTATTGCCAGGCACCGGGCCTATATCGAAGAGACCATACCGGATGCCCGCAAACGATCTGGAGGAGATTAAGAAACATATCAAGGAGTTATTGGAGAAAGGTTACATTCGACGGAGCTCATCACCATGGGGAGCCCCAGTGCTTTTGGTCGAGAAGAAGGATAAGTCTCTAAGAATGGTTGTTGATTATCGAGCGTTAAATGAGGTGACGATCAAGAACAAATACCCACTGCCGATGGTCAATGATTTGTTCGACCAGCTGCAAGGAGCTAAGGTGTTTTCAAAAATCGATCTACGATCTAGATATCACAAGCTGAAGATACGAGAGAAGGACATACCAAAGACAGCATTCACCACACGGTACGGGTTGTATGAATATACGGTCATGTCGTTTGGACTGACTAACGCCCCTGCCTACTTCATGAGCATGATGAACAAAGTGCTCATGGAATATTTGGATAAGTTTGTTGTGGTGTTCATTGATGATATAATGGTATATTCGAAGAACGAGGAGGAGCACGAAGAGCATTTGCGTTTAGTTCTCGAGAAACTCAAGGAACATCAGTTGTATGCCAAGTTCAGCAAATGCGAGTTTTGGCTGAAGGAAGTTGGATTCCTTGGACATGTTATATCAGGATAAGGTGTAGCAGTAGATCCTACCAAGGTTCGGTCAGTCACTGAATGGTTGGCACCCACTTCAGTTAGCGAGATCCGCAGATTTCTTGGACTCGCAGGATACTATCTAAGATTCATTGAGAATTTTTCCAAAATTGCGAAGCCAATGACGGAGTTATTGAAGAAGGATACCAAATTTAAATGGACAGAAGAATGTGAAGCGAGTTTTCAGGAGTTAAAGAAACGTTTGACTACAGCCCCAGTGCTGATTCTGCCGGATATACGCAAGGAGTTTCAAGTGTATTGCGACGCCTCTCGCCTAGGACTTGGAAGTGTGCTTATGCAGGACGAAAGAGTTGTTTCGTATGCCTTGTGACAACTGAAACCGCATGAGTTTAAATTATGCCACGCATGATTTGGAGTTGGTTGCCATAGTGCATGCGTTGAAGACGTGGAGACATTACCTTATTGGAAATCGTTGTGATGTGTACACGGATCATAAGAGTTTGAAGTACATTTTCACACAGAAGGAGCTGAACCTTAGGCAGAGGAGATGGTTGGAGCTTATAAAGGATTATGACATGAAGCTTCACTATCATCCAGGCAAGGCCAATGTTGTAGCAGATGCCTTGAGCCGGAAGAGTTATGCTAATACCCTAGTGAGCACGGGATTGCCGAAGGAGTTAGCAGAGGATCTTAGGGAACTTCGATTGGAGATTGTTCCTAGAGGTTTTGTTGCAACAATGGAGGTTCAGTCTACATTGTTAGGAAAGATTCGAGAAGCTCAGAAGGATGACAAAGAGGTTGCCGAGATAAAAGAGAGAATGAGTGAAGGAAAGGCCAAAGGTTTTCGTGAGGATGAGCACGACACCTTATGGTTCGAGGACCGTGTTTATGTGCCCAATAACACAGAGATCAGGAAGTTAATACTTCAGGAGGCTCATGACTCACCATACTCGATACACCCCAGAAACACCAAGATGTATTTGGATTTGAAGGAACATTTCTGGTGGACTGGTATGAAGAAGGATATTGCCGAGTATGTAGCCGTATGTGATGTATGTCAGAGAGTGAAGGCTGAGCATCAAAAGCCAGCAGGATTGTTACAGCCTATGCTGATACCCGAATGGAAGTGGGATAAACTTGGCATGGATTTTATCACCGGATTACCCAGAACCAAATCAGCATATGATTCTATATGGGTAGTAGTTGACCGCTTGACCAAAGTAGCTCACTTTATCCCAGTGAAAACCACCTATACAAGTGCAAAGTTGGCCAAGATATATATGACCAGGATCGTATGTCTGCATGGAGTTCTGAGGACCATGGTATCAGATAGAGGGACACAGATTACTTCAAAGTTTTGGCATCAGCTGCACCAAACTTTGGGGACAAGGTTGGAGTTCAGTACAGCATTCCACCCGCAGAAAAATGGACAGACCGAGAGAGTCAACCAGATTCTGGAGGATATGTTGAGGGCATGTGCGCTAGATTATGGATCTAGTTGGGATGACAATTTGCCCTACGTGGAGTTCTCATACAACAATAGCTACCAACCAGTTTAAAGATGGCACCGTTCGAAGCCCTGTACGGATGAAGGTGCAGAACACCATTGATGTGGGATGAAGTCGGAGACCGACGGTTGTTTGGACCAGATTTGATCAAAGAGTCTGAAGAGAAAGTTAAGTTAATCCGAGATAGACTGAAAATAGCTTAGTCCAGATAGAAGAGTTATGCAGATTCGAAACGCAAGGAAATAACCTATGAAATTGGAGATAGAGCATAGCTGCGAGTGTCACCCCTGCGAGGAGTGAAACATTTTGGAGTTAAGGGAAAGTTAGCCCCGAGATTTGTAGGACCGTATCGAATTTTGGAACGTATGGGAGAAGTTTCCTACAAGTTGGAGTTACCTGAAGGACTGTCAGGAGTTCATGATGTATTTCAAGTTTCACAGCTGAAGAAGTGTCATGCTGAGATGGCCGATATACCGTTAAGAGATACAGTACCCTTGGAGGCGATTCGGTTGGACAGTGATTTGACCTATGAGGAAAAGCCAGTCAGGATTCTTGAATTTGCCAGCCAAGTCACCAGCAGCAAGGTTATCAAGTTTTGCAAAGTTCAGTGGAGCCACCATACCGAGGATGAAGCCACCTGGGAACGAGAGGATGATCTTCGCAAAGACCACCCACACCTATTCTCTAGCCAACCCGAATCTCGAGGGTGAGATTCATCTTAAGGGGGGTAGGTTTGTAACATCCCAAATTTTCAATTTGGAATGTTATACATAGATCATTCATTGCATATCATATTTTGTTGCATCTCGTTCCGCGATCCTAGAAATGCTAAGCAACTCAAGAACCCTCGGAGAGAGTTGGGGATTTCCCTGTTTTCATATTTGAGTTTTATCAAATATTGAAACGAGGATTTTTGGTTTTAATTATTTTCCTCTCCGAAAATATTTCATATTAAAATATATGAGAGGAGATAATATGACTTCTCCAAAATAAATGAAATATTGGAGGAAAAATATTAAAATCAAATATTTGATTTTATCCGGAGTTTATTGCTATTTTTTTGAATTAGAAAAATTGCACGTTTTTCAAAGTTGCATTTTAGGGCCAAGAAAATGTTCATCTTGTTCTAAATATTTTATTTAGACAGCGAAAATTTGTTTTGGCATTTTTAGATTTTTATTTTATTTTCTAGGATTTATTTGGTTTCGGCGAAATTATTAAAAAAAACGTTTCAGCGCCCGACTGGGCCGAAGCCCAGCCGAGCCGGCTTGCTCCCCGCGCCGCCGTCTCCGACCTGGAGACTGCGCGCCGCCGCCGCCCGACCCGGTGTCCGGCCAGGACTCCGCCTCCCCGCCGCCTTGCCCCCTCCTCCAAGCAGACCCCTCCTCCTCTTAAATATGCCACCCCCGACCCCCCCCTCCACCACCCAACCCCGCCGCCAGCCCCAACCGCAGCGCCCCCGCCGCCGCCTTTGCCACGTCGCGCCGCCGCCGCCCTCGCACCCCGCCGTCGCACCCCGCCTTGCTGGAGCCGCAGCCCCGCCTCGCCGGAGCATCGCCGGAGGTAACGCCGCCGTTGCCACCGCCGGTTTTTTTAAGAAAATCGATTTGGTTTTTTTAGAAACCCTAGTTCGTTTTTTTAGATCGGTTCGCCGGTTTTTCTCGGTTTAGTTATGTTGCGGACGTTCGTCCATACGTTCGTTCTAACGAACATGTTCACTCATTAGCCGCAGACAACGAACGCTCGTTCGTTAGTCTGTTCGTCAGTTTTCTTTTTCTCGGATTTTCCACGATTATTTTCAATCGCGATTTCTGATCCGATTTTCGTTTTAGTTTATCTTTTCGCTTGTTTGTCGAAATCAGGCGATTCAAGCGCCTACATCTTCGCCTCGAAACCCTCTTTCCATTTAACCAACCTGAACAAGCTTTTGCTACTGTAAAAATTTGACCATAGTCCAGATTAGTAAACGGATCTTGTTTCTTTCGCAGTTTGAGTTTCATTCCTTCGTTTGATTTGATTCTTTTCGCAAACCCGAGTTCTTAAGTTGAACTTTCTGGTTAGATCTTCTTGTTTGAGATTTACCCATGTTTCTTTGTTTGATTGCTTATGTATTCTATTGTTTGTTTGCGATAGAACACCCGGAGTGCGAAGCGTACTACTACGAGTCCCTAGGTTTTGCGGATCATCAGCAAGGCAAGTAACACTTTGATCATACCCCTTTATCACCCAGTTTTTATGCATTAGTTCCAATTCTTAAACATTGCATGGTTAGGATGTGATTAACATGTGGGTTGGGAAGTAGTTGATGAGGTAGAACCTATTTCCCTATTATATTCAAACCCTTGGGAGTTACTTCCATGTATTGCTTTTATTGCTATGCTATGCTCGTAGACGTGGTTTGGGTGAGTGAAATCCATGACAGATGTGAGATTGTTAATTAATGGTTCAACTTAAGGTGGCAACTTGAATACACATCTGGGTGGATTGTTTGGTGGGCACCTGGGGAATCCAGTGTTGTCCTAGGATATCCCGGAGTACCCGTGTGATAATCCTATGGTCCACCACACAGGCTCAAAGGGAAATGAGATATTTTCATGCTAGAAACTTCCATGTGCGGCCACAAGCTATTATGGGCTCTAGCATAGTTGAGTAAGTTGTGTGAAGCTCCCGAAGAGGTGGATCGGCAGGTAGAGGGATGTAGGTTGGTATGGTCTGCCCGGAGTACGGGGTTAATGCTTCTGAAAGACTGTGTCTCGGTCATCCGTTTCTCAAACACCATTAGTGCGAGAAATCCAACGGAGGAGATCGGGTCTTGTGGGGAAAAGTGTGCAAACCTCTGCAGAGTGTATAAACTAATCATGGTTAGTCGTGTCCACGGTTATGGACATCTTGAGTATCTAGTACTTGGAGTATCATAAGTATCTCATCACTCAAAAATAATATTGTTGGGTTGTTAATTACTTTAATTGGGATTGAGTTGGAGGAACCTTCTCAATGATGTTTCAACTACCATGATAGTTAAATAAAATATATTCCTTTGTTGTAGGGGAAAATTGGCTTTTCGCAAAAACCATAACCATGGAGCTTTCCACCAGCCAAATATGCATGTAGTGATAGCATTATTCTGTTCTTGCTCTACCGTGTTACTTTGCCAGCATATTCCATGTGCTGGCCCGTTTTTGGGCTGCAACGTATTATGTTGCAGACTTTTCAGACGAGGAGTAAGGTTCGTTAGGTTGTTGCCGTACAGCTCAGCTATGCCGTTGGAGTTGATGGACTCACTTTATCTTCCAAGCCTTCCGCTGTTATCGTATTAGATGGCATTAAGCCATATTTATTGTAATAAGTTCTCTTTTGAGACATTTGATGTAATAAGTGTGTGATTGCTACTCTGCTATAAATCATCGAGTACTGTGTGTGTCAGCATTACCGATCCAGGGATGACACTGGAGCACAGAGACTTGACCGTTTGAGGTCGGGTCGCTACACCTGGGATTGGTGATGACACAAGGGTCATTTGCTAGGATTTTATGTCCTGGAAAACCGGCACTGACAAACTTGGTATCAAAGCATGACTGACCATTGGATAATTCTATCTTAGCCTGGTCGCTATCCCTAGGTTTCCACACCATCCAAGTCCTTTCCAATCCATAGTAAAACCCATCCTATCTGATAGCATGAACCAGCCGAAATCTTTTTGACAGTTGATGCCCAACCTATCGACCTAACCCATAGGCCGTGTGCCTGTAGCCGACAACTGAGTTATCCCATCCAAAAGCATGTGATGGAAGACTCTGCTGGCTTATAAAGCAAGCATTGCCTCAGCTCAGCACATCACATCCTTCACTCACAACCAGATATCCAACACCCCAAGATGTCTGGTCCCATCGTCCGTGATGAGACCACCGCATCCGAGCTGGGAGATTTCGTAGCCATCCTCGCCAATCTCACTCGTCATGCTTTTGGCATAGATGAACCCCCGGGATATGTTGTGTACCAGGAACACACAAGTGATGACATCCATCACTTCTGGGCCACAATGCACATCCATGGGAGGGGTACCACATTACAACACCCATATCGGTTACCGAAAGGACGACTTCCAACAAGCCCCAAGCCATCCAGCATGCAGCCCGATAGGCTAGTTCAACTCTGGCACCAATCGCTGAGGGTTAACATCTCTCCTTTCCTCTACTACCCTAGTCATGATGGCTATGGTAGCCTGACCCAAGTCACCAACAGAGACCAAGAGTCGGATCCTGCTCTTGTGCATCTAGTGCGCTACCTGAGAGTGCAAGAGGCACTCTTCGATCAGGTCACCCTTGATTTGATTGCGACCCACAAGACACTTGCTCTGCTGACCCCGGTGAGAACAGAAGTTGCACCCGCCACCGACACCCCGATAGTGTTATTTGGGAGACCAATCGAGCCCTCGAGGTCTGCCCCTGTTGTCCACCCGGGCAATGCATTCATGTCCCCGGAGGAACTCCGTCATCTCTTGGGGATTTTCTCCAACGGGACTGTAACCACTAGACCTCGCGTGGGTCATCACCGCTACCCCAACCCTGTAGTTCCTCATTCTACTCTAGTCAACTCCTACGTTGAAGCCCATGGAGAAGCCTTGACATCTGTGAGACACGCCCGACTGGATGTCGACGAAGTGGACTGAGTCCACCAGAATAGTTGTCGAATACTTAGTAACCTTGTTGCTATGTAGATCCCACCATCGTGTCATAGACGATCACGTGTATGTTTGTAGCAGTGTGTAGTGCTTGCTTGCACGATGCACCTTTTGTGTTATTACCTTATGTATGATTGTTTGTTAGTTCTGATTTGCACTTAGCTCCTCCGCTCTTAACAAATCTCGAGGACGAGATTTTCTTAAGGGGGTTTAGAGTTTGTAACACCCCAAAATTTAACCATAATTTTATTAAGTAAAATTTGGCTAGAAATAAAAATTTTGAATTATATTAGGTCTTTTATTTACTTCGGAACCTTTTCTATTTCCTATTTTAAAAACATAATTCTCTCCATATAGATTTTTTTAATATGGTGTCTTTGGTTGTTTTCTTACGTCATTCCATCTATATTTTAAATAACAGTAGGAAATATTTTTAGAATAAAATTTGCCACAAAATAATTCTTTTAATAGCATTTTTCAATCTCTGAAATGCTTTTGTTACACTAAGAACCTTTTAAATAATTCTTTCAAAATTCCACAAAAATTATGAGAGGTCAGGTGATGCCTATATATCACTTTTATGCAAAAACCTAACGTGGTATTTCGAAAATTTTGAGTGAAACATCCTCTTTTCAATTATGTCCCTTTCAACTATAACCCTAATTTTTCTAGCTCTAATAATTCTGAAATTTTTCCATCATATAGTCCTTCCAGCTAAACCCTTAAGTCCAGAAGATCAGCCCCATTTGCATCTTGGAAGTCCACCAAATTATTCCTCCGAGTTTGGGTCCAGAAGTGCATTTCAATATAAGTTGCACTAGCAAGTTTTCCTTTTTCTCAAAACTACACCATCATCTCTATCATCCAAAGAGACCCCATCCTGCCAAGTTTCACTTCCATAAAATATTTCTAAATGCCTCTGGCATTCTGTCGAACACCTCATGTGCATGACACAAATTTGCAAGCTCATAAACTTGCATTGAGCACTTACTCATTTGATCAAACCACCTTATCCATAATCTCTGTAATCCCCACTTGCAGCACCCTAACAAGATTTAGCTTGATTGGACCACTGTAGCCTACCCTGGCATTTGGTCGAACACTCTGCTTGCGTCCGGAGAGCGCGGCCAGCGCGCGTGAACTGCATTCGACGGCGCCCGAGCCCCTGCCTCCCCTCTACTGCTTCCCTCGCTCGCCCTAGCTATCCCCTGGTTCATCAAAACGACCCCAAGGCCTGCCGACACCCTCCCCTAGCCGCTAGCACCGGCCAACACCAGCCACAGACTGCCTTCGTCTTGGGCACGCCACCACCAGGACGCGTGGCTCGTTTCCGAGCCAGACAACTCACCCTCGCACTAACTGCCACCCACCTGAGCTCCACCGTCCACCACCAAACCCAACCATCCACCACCAACCTCGCCACCGACCGCGCTTCGCCATCAATGGCCTCCGCCGCCGTGTCCCATTTCGGGAAGTGACGAAACCGACCCCTCCTGACTCTCCAGCCCGCCCGAGCCTATCTAAGCACTGCCACCGTCCTCGCCTAACCCCGCCGACCATCCCGTCGACCCCAACGACCTCGCCACCGTCCTCCGTTGCCATTAAAGGCCGCCGTCAAGGTCGGTTGGAGCAGCCCCGGATGAACTGACTTGGCTAGGCTATAAAAGCCACCTCAGGCCCCCTCATGATAGCAGCACCAACCCTCCCTTTCCCTTCACGAGCCTCCCCAAGCACCAAACCGACTGGAGTGGTCGTCCGCTTCAACTCCGACTGTTTCGGCCGCCGCCAACCTCCGGTCGATTCTGACGCAACTAGGGACTCCTCCCTCTCTTTATCTCTACCATTAGAATCTTTGTGGTCCCTCTAACCCACCCCACTCGTCAATTTTTCTCGGGAAGTGTCGTAGGCAAAATCCCCGATTTGGCTCCGCCGGAACATCTCGGGAGAGCTCGCCGCTGGCGGCTACGTCCCTCCCAGAGACTGTTGCGCACCTCCACCTGACCGCTACGAGTCCCTAAGAATGATGGTGCGGTCTTCTTCCGTCGCCATGCCCCCAATCACCGGCGAGGCTCGTCAAGAGCCCCTCCTCCGCTCGGCCAGAGGAGGGAGAAGGCCGGTTTGACCAGGGCCAAACCCGACCGAAGGTCCCCGCGCGTCAGTGACTAGGGCGTGCCTGAGCCATCCTAAGTGATGGCATATTTCGGAAAGTATGCCTCCCTGTCTCGTAAGCGTATTCGTTGCCGAAGCGTTTTTTTTATTTTTTTATTTAAAAACAGAAATTTGACCCAACTTTGACTGTCTCTAGTCCTTAAACCATGACTCCAAATAAATTGATTCTTTTTTTGTTCTCCTTCAAATTTCATCTAGTTTATTTTAGTATTTATTTCAAAAAAAAAACAACTTTTATGTACTGTTTTGGAATTATGTGGTAACTTCATTATTTCAAAAATAGGAAAATGGAGGGAAGATTATTTTTACAAACTTTTGGAGTGCACCCAACTCTTCTACATCACCAAGGCAAGCATTTTGAACACTTGATATGATGATTGCTTGGTTGATTGCTTGCTAGAATTTTTGAAACATGCCTATGTTACCTCATATGAAATTTGCACATAGATCATCATGCATATGTGATTCCTTGTTAGTATTTTACTTCACCTAAACATGAAATAATGGTGCCACGCATTCCTATGCCTGTTCTGACTAACCTACAGGAAAAAATATTGTCACCAGTGAAAGTGGTCGTAAGGCAGAAATCTCGTTGTGACGAGAATGATCAGTGAGGGCATGTTGGGACATGCCAGATGGTGACCCTGTTGGGTACCACTAAGGAGATATATTGTGCTAATCATTGCAGGAAAATATAAACCTCCTGAGTAGACCGTAGATCGAGTCTTGCTCCGGTAACCCCCATACTTGATTCGTACTACCACATGTCCCTCCCACAGGTAGGGTATGGTTCAGTAAGTTGTTAACCCCTTTTCCGCACACATCATACAGAGGGCCGCGATGAGGGTTTCCCGGTTCTAGGAATAATGCCAGTCATCGGGTCAGGGCCATGGGTGTATGCGGCTGAGGCCGAGAGGAAGCACCTCTTAGTTAGCGCACGGTATAAATTGTGATCCCATGCAAGGTTGTGACCTCTCCATCTTAGAGTTTTTCTTGAGTGATGCTTTGGGTGATTCCTGACATCAGGAAAGTTAAGCTGGTGTGTGCTGGTTAGGTGTGTTTTTAATCCAAAGATTGTAATGGGAATTAGTCAGCGCCTCGGTGCTGGCTAAAGAAATCCTTTACTTGTGGGTAAAGAGTACAACCTCTGCACAATATAAAACCTATCTGAATAGCTGTGTCCGCGGTTAAAGACTATAGTCTGAAATGGATCAAGTGTCGGTCTTAGTGTTGATCTTCAGAGGAAAAGGAACTACATCAAAAATTGACTAGATTTACGATGGAAGATTGTGATCACTAATGTTATTATGGACTAACCCTTTCTCTTATATTAAATGTTGAGTATTTTTGGGAAGGTTTTACCACCTGGATACTGGTGTTTTTATTTTCTTATAATCCCTTTATCAGGCGTCGCTTCAAACACCCGACTGCGGCATTTATTTTCAAGACCTTTTGAGGCGTCGCTTAAGACGCCCTACCGGCACATATATGATTTTCTTTTTGGAATTCACTGGACGGTTCTACCGCCTAGAATTCCCTTTGTCTTTGATTTCATTTGAAGTAAAGCCCCTTGCGTGGCGTCGCGAAGACGCCTAACTATGGTATTCTTTTACCTTTTTCTTTTGGGTTCCTTGGGAACGGTTCTATCTCTTGAGGCCCGAATTTAAATTTCTATGCAACATTATGATTTACTTATACCCTATTGATATTAGTTGACAACCTTTATTAATTGTGCATATATAATACTTCACATGATAGCATTAAATTCTTATCATGGCATGGTAGAATATACTTAAAATTAGTTGAATGCATTTTTCCTGCTTTTATTATATTTTTTGTTCATGATGTTTGCAAGTACATTCAAACGTACTTACTGGCTTGTCCCTGGCTATTATCTTGACCAGATTTACGATTCAGAGAGGAGTACTACGAAGACACCCCGCAACCTAGAAAATGGAGATAGCAGCCACGTGAGATAGAAGTTAGCCAGGTCAGTTGTTCCTGTGGGAATGGAGTTCCATCAACGTTGGAGATCGACGAGTCGCTTTCGTCATCCACCACTAGAGATCATTGTTATACTCAATGGGCCTTTATGGTCTTGTACCCAAATTCTTCTAAACTGGTTGGAATTCTGTATCAAGGAAGTGTCCACCAGCAACAGTAATCCTGGGGTTGATGATGACATAAGGGTCATTTGCTGGGATTTTATGTCCTGAAAAACCAGCCCTGACAGCATCCAATCATCTCGGTTGGTGCGGGCTGGCTATTTATAGCCATAACAATCCTGGAGAGGAAATGCTATAAGGGCCTGGAGCCAATTCAATAGCCAACCAACACATTTCCAACAGTCGGATTTCAAATGCACCTGACAATTTTACTTGAGGAACAAGTAAAGCTGACTCCTCTACCAGAGCATTTCTCTTGCAGCCTAGAAGAACATCTAGCTTGCGAGTAAATATCTCGACGCACTTCTCTTGCAGCCTAGAACAACATCTAGCTCGCGAGTAAATATCTCGATGCACGAAGAGATTTCTATCGACTCACATGGGATAAGTTTCGGTTAAGCATCACAATAGACAAAAGTCCGGAGATACTTGAACCCCTCTTAATCATACAGTGGTCCTATGACTCAAAAGAAGGAAATGAAACAATGGAATAAATGCTATGTTTTTACTTTGTTTCATTCTTCTCTGCTTCAATCATTTTCTATTGGACACCTCGCGTATAAATTGCTTCACGTGAGCAACATTTTCAGGCCAACTCCGACACGCATTCTTCTCGGTTGCAAACTCCTCGAAGCTCATCAATCTTCTTTGCAGCTCAGATAACACTCTCGGAAGTTTACAGCAAACTTCTCTGAAGATTATAGCAATCTTCTCGAAACTCCAGGGACTACTTTCTTTCTATGTGCACTAACAAAATTCAGTCCCTCAATGTTTCTGACAACAATATCCAAAACACAAGGGGACATTGGACTGCACCAACTGTTGTTTTTGCTCCATCGTGTCCGCAACACCGCATAGCTCCTGCTACAAGTAGATGACATAATTCTCACCATCAGCTCTTCCACCTTTCTAAAATCCATCACCACCTTGCTGCACCGTGAATTCGCCATGACCGATATGGATTCTCTCCACCACTTTCTTGGGATCAATGCATCACAACAGTACCGGTCTCCACCTTTCTCAAGAACAATATGCCCTAGACATTTTAGATCGTCACGGCGATGTTAAACTGCAAGTTGGTCTCTACGCCCATCGACATCAATGCAAAATTATCCATGATCCTCACTCTATTGTAGTCTCGCCGGGGCTCTCCAGTACCTCACCCTCGGTCGCCCTGATATATCTCCCGTTGTTCAACGATGTTGTCTGGTCACGGGGAAGCCCACTACCAGATGGTGAAGCGGGTTCTTCGCTATGTTCATGGGACCACACGCCTTGGCATGTCAGTTATTTCGGACGTCCGATGGCAATTTGACGTCATACTAGGACGCGGATTGGGCTGGGTGCCCAGACACCCACAAATCTACGTTTGGCTTTGCAGTGTTCCTCGGCTCCAACCACGTCAGCTAGTCGTCGAAATGCCAGAACATTGTCTCAGCTAGTCGTCGAAATGCCAGAACATTGTCTCGCGATCGAGCGCTGAGGTGGAGTACAAGGGCATTGCCAACGCCCATCGTTGAGGTTGTGTGGCTTCGACAACTTCTCACCAAGATTCGTCGGCCGTCGCCGCGCTTCAGCAACTTCTCACCGAGATTTGTCGGCCGCCGCTGCGCCACGTGTTCCTCAGCTCCAACCACGTCAGCTGGTCGTCGAAATGCCAGAACATTGTCTTGCGATCGAGCACCAAGGTGGAGTACAAGGGCATTGCCAACGCCCGTCGTTGAGGCTGTGTGGCTTCGGCAACTTCTCACCAAGATTCGTCGGCCGCCGCCGCACCACATGTGACAACGTGAACGCCATGTATAGCCACGTGTGACAACATGAACGCCATGTATATGTCAAGCAATCTCGTTCAGCACCACCGCACCAAGCATGTGAAAATCGATCTTCACTTCGTCCATGAGCATGTTTCCCTCGGTGAGTTCATGTTCTCCACGTGCCGAGCACGTCGCAGTTTGCCTATGTCTTCATCAAAGGGCCTCCCGAGAAGCGTCTTCACTGACTTTCAGACCAGCAACTAGATCAGAACCAGGTGCAGTGCATGGACCAAATTTTATTCATTTGTTAAAAAAAAGGGGGAGGGGGGGGGGGGGGGGGATATTTCGATTCAGAAAGCTACAAGTTTCAATCGCGTCACCATTTTCTTTCACAGACGATCCAACTCACCAACACTCTTTCGGCCCACAGCAATACAGGCGGGATTTACAGTGGTCTTGATGCGGATGGGCCATCTACAGTAGCTTCAGCATTTTCAGCCGCTCCTCATGCTCTGGCTCAAGCTTCGGGGCCGAGTAGCTGCCGTGCAGATCTTCCACTACGTATTCCTGCATGCGAAAAAGAATGAAACGAATTCATAATCTGAAAGAATGATGCTGCCCCGGGAAATAGCTCGACCAATGTGAGGCGGCCTCTTGCCTTTGTGAGCTCTCTTTTGGTCAGGATGTGATAATGTCTCTGCCAGATCCTCTGGACGGCCATAGTCGCCGCGAGGAAACCGTATGCAATCCCAAGGATAGCGAACACGACGATGAAGAGCACCACCAGGGCAAAGCAGGCCTCCAAAGAAGCAGGGAGACAGTCCAGGATGCCCCAACCATAGCAGCAGTTCCGGCACCCAACTAAGCACGGATCTTGGTTGTCGTTCAAGGACGAGCAGTGCACTATCAACCCGAAAAATCCAAGCAGCACAAAGAAAACCACAACCCCTTGAACATCAACAGATAAAACGTTAGGTTAATTCAATAACAGCAGTTTTATGTTGCTGTAACCAAAAGTTTTGCTGACTAATATAAATGGTACATATGCATCATTATGACAGAAAGGTGTTATTCCAATACCTATGCAGTAGTAGAACGGTATTGGATGCTTTGACAAGATACGATCCCAACCATCACTGAAACTATTCCGGAAACTTCCGTCCCTGTCTAGAAAGTATGCAATTGCACTAATGATAGCAATAGTCTGCAGAAAATGAAAATATATGCAAATAATTATTTCCCCTGCCTGAATTTGTACTGAAAAAATGCCCTAATATTTTAATAGTACA
Source organism: Triticum urartu (assembly GCF_056163025.1). Classification (NCBI taxonomy): domain Eukaryota; kingdom Viridiplantae; phylum Streptophyta; class Magnoliopsida; order Poales; family Poaceae; genus Triticum; species Triticum urartu. Next base: position 331,632,741 of record NC_141879.1, read on the forward strand.
TCAGTATGTGTATTCTGAAAATAAAAAGTGCATTGGCATTGCTTGGAGAGCGAAATGCCAATGATAAGAATCATTCCGTTCAAAAAAATAATTTGTATTTTGTGTTAGTTTGTACATTAAACATGTGGTATCAACTTGTATTTCGTGATCATTTGTACATGAAACCTGCAGTTCCGTCAAATTTACTCAAGATCTAAATATGCAAATTTTGAATAATGCAACTACTATTCCAGATTCAATAGATTGGTGTTTTCATAGTTTAACTGAAGTAGGAAAATGTAACTCTGAATGCCTCAGGGGGGCATTTTCTGAATTATATTGTACAGACTTATTATGTATAAGTATTCCCAGTTGTGCAACAGTACTAAATAAGAGCATCTTTAGAAACAAAGATATTGGATTTCATTTAATGAAGAAAAGGCATTAAAAAAGAAATATTTTCAAGTCTTAGAGCTTACAATTTGAACTGCAAGAAAACCAAGTATAACATCTCTTGCCACGAAGAGCCGGAACTTTATTTTGCGCCATGAGTTATCTTCCAGAGTTTCCACTCGAAGATGGAACTGAGCTTTGCATGTTGTGCAGTGTGAGAATGCAAATCCTTCCTACAAAGTAAGCAGGAAAAATGGGAGCAGCATTTAACTACATTTCCCAACCATAATGAATATATCAACAGAAAAAAAATTAGAAGGCATAGCATCTAGTTAGGACTTAGGAAATCCTTAATACAAGGGGAATCATAAAGCTCAATAAAGTACAAGTTGAACCTAAAGATTCTAATAAAATATTCCAACAGTGATGTGCTAAGCCTTCGAGCAGCACGATTTCAACCTAACCCTCCAAATTAAGCTGAATGAGAATAGTTTGCAGAGATGCAGCTTGACTCCTAATGGATATCGCGTTGCCAATACAAGTCTAAAGCTGATAACATCTTTGCAATCTCAGAAACTGCCACTTGAAACAAGATTAATGAGGCTAGGTGACAGGTTCTGATCACATTACTACCGCCAGAGAAAAAGAAACTCTAGCTTGCAATTTTCTCCTCCAATATACGGTACATTTACTTTGTTTACTTGTACTTTCTCTTTTCTCTTCTGGGTTCTCACAGGTTTCTGTTAGGTTTCATCTCTAGCCTACTCCAACTTGGTTGGGACAAAAGGTTCTGTTGCTGTAGTAGTACTCCACGTACCAATATGACACTGCATGTATTTTCTCATGTTCTCTAGGTGAAACTTTTTCTATATCCAACTGGTGTCTCGATATGGTGGTTTACACATATAGCATAATGCTGGCTGTAGATTCGGAACATTTAGAGAATGTGCAGCTAATCGTATTCATGTATGTTGGGGACATATATACACAGTACAGACAGGCCTAGATTTGTCCTCCAAGTTCATATCTCGCAATTAAAAAAAGAGATAGACCAGGAGAGTTAGGAAGGAAACGATCCTACGTGATCGCATGTGAGTGGTCGGAACATGAACAACGTGAAATTGTCCAAGGGGCACCTTTTCGCGGACAAATGGATATCCAACTCAACATGCTTGTGTGGCGATGATGAATTGGGTTAGCTGACAAGTAGACAGCATAGACACTGTCACAAAACATCACGGAGGCCTTGTCGATGGTGCAGTGGAACTCACCAAGTAGTTGACGAAGCCAACAACACTCCGCCACGGCATTGGGGACCGCTCGATATTCTTCTTCGGCACTAGAACGTTAAACCATGGGTTGTCATTTGGAGGACCATGACACCAAAGAGTCGCTGACATAGACGCAAAAAAAAAAGATGTAGAGTGGCGAGTATCCGGGCAGCCGGCCCGATCAGCACCGCGCTAGGCGGCAATGGCGGTGGAGGAGCTACCAGTAAGCTGAAGACGTGAGATGTAGTGCTACGAAGATTGCGAAGCAATCTCTTGATCACCCCCCAGTGAGCATCTCGTGGAGCATGCATGTGCAAACAAATTTTCTGAACAATATATGCAATGTCCCGTCGTGTCAAGGTGAGGTATTGAAGAGCTCTTGCAATACTTCGGTAGAAGGTAGCATCAGACAAGAGATCTCCAGAGGCAGCCGAGGCCTTGGGTTTAAGCTTGTACCCGGTTCAGAAAGGCACTGGAGACGTCAAGCTGGTATACCGGCCAATGGCAAGACGCACACGGGACCGAAGGTCTCACCAAAGTCCACACCAGCATGTTGTGTGAAGCCACATACAACCCTGTGAGCTTTGTAGCAATCCAAAGAGCCATCTATTAAGCTTGTGCAGATATACCCACTTGCCGGTGGCGATGTTGGCGCCACAAGGACGAGGCACGAGTATCTATGTGCAGTTAGCCTGCAATGCATTGAACTCATCATGTATCGCAGCACACCATGTGGGGTTGCGGAGTGCAGCATGAGCAGGGGAGGGTAGCAGAGACAGAGAGATAAGAGGCTTCATCGGTGGCGGCGGCAGTTCGGCTAAATAACCCCATGACGAGCACGCATGGCTATGGTGTGCATGAACACGTCGAAGGACCACAACCCCAGATCACGCGTCGGTGCAATCAGCATGGGGGGTGCAGACGGCGAAGGTGACGAGGCAACGAGCTTGACAGCAGAGCTGGAGGTTGTCGTGGTTGGCGCAGAGGCGCTGCTGCCCAAGCCAGGGTCGGTTGCTGCCATGGCAGCCGAGTTGGGCGAAGCGGCCAACCAGTGGGCGGGACAGGGGAATCCACTGCGGGGCAAGCAAATTCACTGTGATGACAGCCGAAACGGCCGACCCAGCAGGCGAATTCACTGTGTGTCCCTCCTTTCTGGAGGTTGTACCCCTGATGTCTTCCTGTTCAATGAAATGAAACACAAATTCTTTTGCGTTTTCTTGAGAAAAAAATATTGGAAACCGAGAACACTCTTTATAAGTGAAGTCCATACATCACATAGCACATAAGAGCAGGGGGAAAACTAGCTTGAGAATCTGATTGTTCAAAGGGTGAATGAACGTGCTTCCCCAATCTACAAGCATGACATCTCATAGACGGGATCTTATTATAAGAGAACTCGAAAGACAAATCGTTTTTGAGAGGGCGTCATGTCCTGGATGCCCAAGTCGTTGAAGTCAAAGCTCGGAGGTGCTAGCAAGAAGAGACTAAGGCCCGTACACGAGGGCATAAAGTTCGTCCAGGCAATCACATCGGAGAATCACTGATCGTGTATGCAAGTCCATAATAGAAAAAACATATTTGTCAAATTTTAACGGTGGCAGGATTCTGAGGAGTGAAGTAACAAACAAAAATCAACTTTTAATAAGATTATGAGTGATGACGACATTGTGAAGGTGAAGTAGAAAAGAACAAATGGGAAGGGAGGTGGTACCAGTATGGGTGATCAGAAGGGAGTCGGCATTAGCAACGATGAAGCTAGGGGTGGAAAAGAGTGTGGAGTGAGAGAGGATACCGGGGTTGTTTGCCATATGCGAGGTGCCAAGGGACCAGTTGGACCCGCCGCCTTGAAGGGAGAGGTTGTTGAGGGCGGCGTGAAATTGTGTCTGGTCCCATGCCGTTGGTTGGGCTTGTGGTGGTGAAGGACCATAACCCTAGTAGGGAGGAGCGAAGGCAAAGCCCTGCTGTCCTAGCTGCGTGTCATGGCCGTGTGGCAAAGAGAAGCCGGGACAAGGCCCGAGTAGAACGGCACCTGGTACGTGCCTGTTGGGTGGCCATGCCTGGAACATGTCAGATGGTGGGTAGGTATCGGTGATCCACGCTGGCGTTGGAGCGGCTCGCGTGTCAGGAGCCGAACGTAGTTTGGGATGGTTTCTTCTTCCCTCACTTGCCGCAATCACAAGAGGAAGGCGCGACGGGATAGGAAGCAGGCGAAGCAATGGGCACGTGGCAAGAGCGATTAGCGACAAGGGCCACTACACATGGTGAGCGCCATGGGTGAGGCGAGGTTCTTACTAGAGCAGGGTGCCGCTGGCACAAGCAAAGGTGAGGTTGGTCAAGTTGATAGTGGTCGAAGTTGCCATTGAGCCCATTGATGAAGGCGAGCAGCATGTCCTGGTCGACAACGGGAGAGCCCGAATCACGCAGTGTCTCAGCAAGACACTTGAAACGACCGGAGAATGCGGTGATGAACAAATCACCTTCGACGAGATTGTGGAACTCTCGCTTAGTGAAGACGGAGCGTTGGAGGTGATTGTCGAGGAAGAGGGAGGTGATGGCGGTTCACACGTGCTCGGCTGTGTCAGCAGTCGATCTGAGTCCACTTAACGTCACCGAGCATCATGGCGCCATCAACGGAGCCGTTGACATGGTTGGTGAGGCCAAGCTTGCGTTAGGTGAGGTTGAAGGTCTAACAAATGGAGAAATTCAACTTGACGAAATCAAGGGTGGTGGTGACATGGTTGAGGATACCATGTGGACTGGGAAGATTTGGAGAATATACAGCCCATCGTATTCATGTATGTTGGGGACATATATACACAGTACAAATCGACCTAGACTTGTCCTCCAAGATCATATCTCGTAACTAAAAGAAGAGATAGACTAGTCACGTCACTTCACCAGCCACCACCACTGCCCTCCGTCGTCGCCCCGATCATGGCGAACTACCCGCTCAACCCAGTGTCGTTCCTCCCACCGGGCTTCGCCGTCGAGCCCGGTCCGGCAGATCGTCTTGTGCGCAGCGGCATGGTCGTCGGACCCATTCCGCCGCTCAACCATGACTTCCTCGTCGTCGCAGAAGCCAGCCACTATGCCCCCCTGCATCGCCACGCGGCCATCCGCACCATGGTTCAAGGTCTGCTTCATGAGTCCCAACTTTTTACCACTGAATCTAGCGATCCTTTCGGCATTGGCATATTCGGATTTGTGGATTCATTCATGAGGGACACCGCGGTTAATACCCCTCTTGAGCTTGAAGATGAGGATCTCCTAATCACTTTTGTGCCGCACAATGAAGCCCTCAATCGTCGCACCACCTCTTTTGGCCCCGAGGTCTGGCTCATGTTTTTCGGATTTCCCTACGATTACCAGACAAACTACTACATCACCAAAGCCCTGGGTGGCTACGGCTCTCTCGTCAGCTGGTATAATCCAAGGCAGGACAGGAGGTTCATCTTGCTCAAGGCCCGCTTTCTGCGCCTTCGCCTGATTTCAAAGAGTTTTGTAGTCTAGCAATTGGGTGGTGCGAGGGATTGCTGGACCATGCAGATCACCATCTTGAGGAGCAACTATTGGAATGGCCTGCTGCCTGAGGTTCTCCCTGCTGGCGAAGAACCACCCCCACCTAACAGCAATCCACATCCGCAGTTTGGACCTGAACTGACCGCTGAGCAGCTCTACCAACAGCAGGTCCATAACTAGTTGGTTCAGAACGGTGCTCCTCCTGCTGACAACGCGAACCATGGCAATGGGCCTCACCAGAACAATGCTGGTTGGGGGGGCATGGCCAATTCCTCCGGCTCCTCCATTGCCGCCCCTCCCCCCACACCTGGTCAATTACCAAGCCTGGTTGGTTGCTCAAGGTCTAACAGTGCAGCATGGTCTTGTCCTAGAAGACAACATTTCTGATAATGCTATGGAAGCTTGGAACGATACCTTTTCTTCTGATGACGATAGCTCTGTTTCTGTTGGAGATGCTCTGCTTCTGCTACCTGTCGCTGCACCTACCACCCAACAATCTGAAGCACACGATTCAGTCACAGTTTCTGTCAGTCTGCATAACCAGGGCATACAATTCGGCCTGTCTGCACAAGGCTCTGAACTGATCAACCTCCTCCTGTCGGATCCGATACCCAGGCAGCAACTCAACACCTTCATCTTCCATGCCCTACGCCCAACAATCGTCACAATTGGACCTTGGAGCAATGGTTACGGTATGTGATCCCCCAACTTGGAGGTTTCTGTCTTGGTCTCTGCTGTTGACAATGGCATCACTCTTGCTCAGCTGCCTCTCCCTCCAGCTTCTTCAGTAGTGCTAGAAGAAATCTTTGACAATCATCAACAGTTATCTTTGCCAGCGCAGCAAAATTCTCCTGAGCCTGCTCCAACCGATGCTACATCTCTGCTAGCTGCTCAGCCTCTCGGGCACACCAGTTTTAGTCCACCTCGGTCGACTGATCGCAACCCCAGGATTGCCCAGGGCACGCTTGGTCTCGCTGCAGTTAGCTCCATCATTGAACCTGCTGGCCCTGTGGTGACTCGTGGCCGTCATGCTCGTGCTCCTGCTCACATTTCCACTGCTAAAGTCCGTCGTAGCAACCGGTCCAATAAATACAATGGCTTCAACATCAACCAAGTGACTGATGCTCGCCCTACCATCTCTCGGGTGAAGCCACGGCTGATGCCTTCGATTGGCTCTTCCTCCTCCGCCCAAGAGACGCATTCTGATGATGCACCACCCACCCCAGTGCATGTCCTTTAGGAGATTGGAAGCAATCGATGTGTTGTCCCTGCTACTGAACTTACTGAAATCCTCAATGCAGCTCCTGAACCTGCGTCCACTTCGACTGCACGCACAGGTAATCTGCTCGCTGACGATCTGGCACCTGCTGCGCCTTCTTAACTACCAAAATCAATCCTGGAAAAAGCGCTGCACCATTCGGTGGATCAAGTTCGGCGATGAAAATACGAAATTCTTCCAGGCAGTTGCCACTGAAAGATATCGCCGTAACATCACCAGCTTCAAAAAAGATGATGGAGCTCTTGTTGATAATCATTCGGGCAAAGAGGCACTCCTGTTTCAAACTTACACTGATCGTTTGGGCACCTCGCGACTGACAGAAATGAAGTTCAACCTTTCAAACATTGTTCAGCGCCATCATGATCTGGACCAGTTAACTGAACAATTGCACACGATGAGATCGATGCAGTAATCAAAGAAATGCCGACTGATCGAGCGCCCGGCCCTGATGGTTTTAGTGGAGTTTTTCTCAAAGCGTGTTGGCCTATCATCAAACAAGACTTTTATAACCTTTGTGACAAATTTCATCAAGGTGAATTGAACCTCACAAGTATAAACGATGGCCTGATAACCCTAATCCCAAAAACCAACTCACCGGAGAATGTGAATGACTACAGACCGATCACGCTGCTCAGTTCTGCCTTAAGCTGATCACCAAGCTTCTCGCCAACCGCCTTCAACATGTCATTTTAAAAGTCATTCACACTAACCAGTATGGTTTCATCAAAGGGTGAACGATACAGGATTGCTTGGCGTGGACCTTCCAATATATCCATCAATGTCACGCCTCTACGAGGGAGATTATTCTGCTCAAACTTGATTTCACCAAAGCCTTTGACACGATTGAGCACGCACCCATGTTAAACATTATGAAGCAGATGGGTTTCAATGACAAGTGGCTATCTTGGATAAAATGCATTTTCTCCACGGGGCGCTCATCGGTTTTACTAAATGGTGTCCCGGGCCGTCAGTTTCACTGTCGCACCGAGGTGTGACAAGGTGACCCGTTGTCCACCCTGATCTTTGTGATCGCAGCCCACCTCCTCCAAGCCGCCATCAACGATGTGTATAGACAAGGCAAGATCCAACTGCCATTCCCTTTCACGGGACAAATGGACTACCCGGTGATACAATATGCGGACAATACAATTTTGGCCATGCATGCATGCCCTCGTCAAGCAGCTATCGTAAAAGAGATCCTCACGGACTACGCGTCCTCCATCGGCCTCCGGATCAACTTCCATAAATCCACGCTCATCCCGATCAATCTCTCCCAGGAATCAGCCCTTGCCCTCGCACGTTTATTTGGCTGTTCGGTTGGGTCTCTGCCTTTCACCTACCTTGGACTACCCCTTGGCACGACCAAGCCCACCGTCCTGGACCTTATGCCACTTGTTTGCAGTGCAGAACGCCGTCTTACATCAACGATCTCCATGATGTCCTACGGGGGTAAACTCTCTTGGCTTAATGCAACTGTCGCGTCCCTCCTCATCTATGCCATGTGCACACTCAAATTTCCCCCAAAACTGGTTGAGATGCTTGATAAAATCCGAAGATGCCTTTGGACCAAGAAAACTGAGCAGGGTGACAAATGCAACTCTCTTGCGGCCTGGGATATGGTTTGCAAGCCCAAAAAGCATGGAGGACTTGGGTTATTAACATCGAAATACAGAATGATGCACTGCTTATGAAATTCCTGCACAAGTTCTACAACAAGCTCGACGTCCCCTGGGTTCATCTTATTTGGGACACGTATTATACGGACAAAATACCTCACGCAACAAACCTGGTTGGATCCTTCTGGTGGCGCGACATTCTGAAACTTACACCCACCTTTCGAGGCATCACGCAAGTCTGGGTAGTCTCAGGTACGACTACTCTTATTTGGAAAGATCTTTGGGCAAGTGACGTTCTAGAATCTTCCCATCCCCATGCATTCTCCTATGCCATGCACAAAGACGAGTCAGTCAAAAGTTTCTTGGAGAGCACGGCACTGTCGGAAACCTTTCATCTGCCCCCTCCCCACAGGCCTTGGACGAGGTGCGTGACATCCAACTGGTCTCCTCACGCACGCACCCGACCACGTCAACGAATGACATCTGGCACTACACCTGGGGCAAGGCAGATTACCGGCCCACTGATTACTACAAGTTCTATTTTAGAGACGCGAACGCCCACCCAACATTATCTCTGCTCTGGCGTTCTCACTGCATCATGCGGATCAAGGTTTTTGGATGGCTTCTCATGAACGATAGATTGAACACACATAACATGTTGAAGCGACGCCACTTTGACATTGGCAATGACCACAGTTGTTTGCTATGTGGCACTCCAATTGAGGAGACACTTGATCACATGATTTTTACTCGCCCATTTAGCAGATCTTGCTGGCATAAACTTGGCATTGACTGGCCCTCATTCACCTGCCGCCTCCAACTGCTTCAACATGGTAAAGAAACTTGGGGGCGCCCGCTCTTCTTTGACATATTTCTAGTGGCTGCTTGGAGTCTGTGGAAGGAAAGAAACAACAAGCATTTCAGAAGAATTGCTCCAAGCATTGAGGGCTGGATGAGAAGATTTAAGGAGGATTTTAGCCTCCTCCAACATAGGACTAAGGGTGCTCACCCTGCCTTTATTTCTTTCTTTGTTTATGATCTCCCCTAAAGTAGTTTTCTTCTTCTCTCCCACCTAATACAAACAGGAGCCTCTCCTACTGTCATTCCCTCAAAAAAAGGAAGAAAACCTGATCGCATGTGATATGCTAATATTCTTACACTAGCAGTGGAAAGTAAACTACGGAACCTATAATAGTGTCTCGGAGCATCTATATCTATACCAATATAATAAGAAGACCCAAAGGGACAGACCCAATTGATCTCGGTCATACATCTGTGTTAATCCAACAATTCGTATCGTCCCAATGGTGAGCACCACACCATGTTTAACGTCCTAATTACCCACCACTGCCATTGGTTCTAGTTTCACATCTCCACAGTCAAATGATGTCAGCCTAACAAGCAAGATACCTAAAGACCTCCCATAATTTTCTCAATTCCTTTCACGCTCCTTTCTCCCCTCACACCACAAATGCCGACACATCGCTTGCGGATCACCGTCCGGGGTGAGCCCATATGTCACCTCGAGTTCAAAGTTCGCCACGCTCCCCACATTAAAGCGCAGCGAGTACTGTCAGAGCGCGTAGCCCTCAACCTCACTGCCACCACTGCCTCCTCCCCCTACTGGTGGCACCACCCTGTTGTGCCCTTTCACATCCTCTGCCACGCCCATCCAGATCAGTTTGTCGAGAAGGGTTAGAAAGTCACTCCCGGTGAGCTCGCTGGCACCAGAACATCACTATCGTTCTCCTCGTTCTCTAGGCCAGACCTCACGACCACCCTCCTATGCCCTGATGCGCTGAGCAATCCCTTCGACAAGCAGATCGAGGTGGTCCCACAGCGCCAAATGCATTTTGCCAGTTGCCTGATTTGGTTCGAAATTGAAATATATTAAAGAATCGGGCATTCAAAAGACAAGATAGATGATTATCGCTGTATATTTTTCCTCATTATTTGCATATTGATTTGTTGTGTTCGTGATTGGCACGCATAATCGGGTTTGCCCAGCGCCTTCCACTGCTTCATTTTTCCTGCTTTCGTAGTTTGTAAAACCGTAGTTTCAAATCGATGAAATCGAAGGAGCTCTCTTCTATTTATTTAGGGAAAAAAATCATGTTTGCCCAAGCCTCTTGGTAAACCCAACTTTTGCAGGCAAAAATTGCTTGTCGTTGATGTAATCTGGCAACCGATATGTCCATAGGGTTCTCTCAATCTGTGAACCATGCACGACATTTGCAGCTGATCGCGAGCGAGCCCTCGTGGTGGGGACAAAGGTAGCATCAGTACCAGGGTTGCTTTCCAGAAGGATACCTACGATTCCTATGTTGTAAACACACGTCATCATTCTATCTTCAATTCTTCATGCCGACGTTAGTTGTGGAACAATACCTTTTTTGGAAGAAAAAAATGGTTTAACGTTCATTGAGCTTTGCTTTAGTCTTTGGTGCATCTATGAATTTAAACATGGTTAGATGTGTAATTGTTTGTGTTATGTTTTTTCTCCCTTGAAGATGTCTGATGGGGGAACAAAGAGTAGAGCATTTGGTGAGTATAGCATTAATGAGCATGGCTTTCGTAAGCGAAGTACTAGGCCAAACGAATCACATACCAGTGAGAAGGCATACCGATGTGCCTCTGAAGACATGCATATGTTTGGTCCAATTAGAGATGGAGCAAGTAGTACTGTGCGATAGCTATTTCTATACCACTTCACCGAATTTTTAGCTTGGTTAAGATAAAACATTTTCGACAAGGTGCACTTTTAATTGTCAGAAATGCAGCTTACAACCACATTGGTGCATACTTCTGTTTTTTTTAGATGAACATCCCAATAAGGGTGTTTTCATTTTTAATCCCCTAATAATTGTTCCTTCTACTTCACTGAACTGAACATACAAAAGAAGATAGTGAGAAATTGAATTCCTATTATTTGTACCTACACTCAAATGAAACTTGTGGGGAAAAAAATCTGCCCAGCGGACGAATTTGGTCTACATTGCACAATAGTTTCCAGCAAAGAACATGTGTTTTTCCTTTTTCCATGATTGGGGATATGTGGTGTTATTTTCTACTTTTCGAATGGGAAGTTGGGAACATGTGGACAGATCATTGATGTGCTCCGAGATTCGCTATACATAGTTCTGAGTTGCAGTGAGCAAATTATCTACAAGAACACAACTTTATCTAAAAAGGACTATTTAAATATATATATTCACTTTCTGGACCTTCCATTTTTGGGATCATTGTCTTCTTGATTTTTGGGAAACAGAATCTACATTCTTTACCTTTCAAGGTGTATGTGCACATGAAGCCGTACATGTCACAATGATTGTGAGACGGAGCACCAACAGTTTTTTGTTCAGTCCGTGGGCATGTACCGAGATGTCTTGTGAACATAGAAGAGATTTGATAGTGGTATCTCATAGCACTTCCAGAGATGTATAAGCAGAGCACACAGCAGTTTTAATTATTGGTATACATGTGCTTATATGCTTAATGTTGTTTTTGTTGTCGTTATCTCATTTCTCATTTTTATATGCACTCACTTTGATCTTCAATACCAAATAAATACAATAAAATATATTAGATTATGGATTTAATGATATTGATTTGATACTGTGAATGTGATATTTCTTATCCTATAAACTTGGTCATATTGTCTCCTTCGATGCCCTTATAAATTGATCACTAAGGTGATGGATAACAGAGTAGCTATTTTTGCTGACAAGCTTATCAGCAAACACCAGAATGCTTTCATTAAGCACAGGAATATCATGGATGGGATCCTCACTCCATGAGGTGCTACACCACACTCATCAAAAGAAAAAGATTGGTGTGGTACTTAAGCTAGATGTTGAAAAAGCCTATGACAAGATAAACTGGGATTTCCTCCTCGATGCCATAGTAATCGAGGGTTTGGGACTACTTGGTGTGGCTGGGTGAAAAAAATCCTCAGTAATGGTACAGTCAGCATTAAGCTAAATAATGAGATGGGACCTTACTTTCAGAGCTACAAAGGCGTTCACCAAGGCGACCTCATTCCCCATTTTTATTTAACCTCGCTGTGGAAGCTCTGTCTAAGACGATTCGCAATGCTCAAAAGGAAAAAATGATTACTGGACTAGCTCCGGACCTCATTGAGAATGGCATAGCCATCCTCCAATATGCTGACGACACAGTCATCTGTTTTGAACATGATGAGGAGGCTGCTGTTAACTTGAAGCTCCTCTTATATATTTTTGAACTCATGTCTGGTCTAAAGATAAACTTCCTTAAGAGTGAAATCCTGTGTGTGGGAGGAGATGATAATGTACTAGCTTCCTATGCTGATCTTTTCAACTGTCAAATTGGGCACTTCCCGATGAAATACTTGGGAGTGTCGGTAAGCTACTCCACCTTGCGTAGCCTGGACTGGAGTTTTGTAGATGACAAATTCCTCAAATGTTGTGAAACATGGATTGGGAACGCTGCATCCTCGGGAGGAAGACTTGTACTCCTAAATTCCTCCCTTTCTAGCATTGTTTATTACTACATGGCTATGTTTTTGCTTCCTAAGATGGTGATCTACAAACTTGATAAACATCGCAAAAAGTTTTTCTGGCAAGAAACCAACGGCAGGAAACGTTATCATCTTGTGAAATGGACCAGAATCTGTAGATCGAAGAACAAAGGGGGTTTGGGGGTGAAAGATCTCCGTAAGCATAATATTAGCTTACTTACTAAATGGTGGTGGAAACTCGAGACACAGCAAGGGTTGTGGCAGGATGTAATTCGAACCAGGTACTTGAAAAAAGATACTATAACTTCGGTGAGAAGTAGATTTGGAGACTCGCCGATCTGGAAAGCCATTATGAAAGTTAAGGAATATTATCTAACTGGAAGAGGGGTGATCCTGAAATCTGGCAACTTGGCCAGAGTGTGGATTGATCCCATTGATAATAACTCTCCCTTACGGGATAGATTCCCCGAGCTTTACAGCATATGTAATGAGCAGGAGATTACAGTTGCCAAGTTCAAAAACAATGTTAGCATAGATTTCTTCAGGAGACGTCTACACCCTCCACTGATGGATCAGTGGGGGGAAGTCAAGCGGGCGGTTGAATCCTGGGTACTCTCTAATGAGCCGGATCAAGTGAGCTGGAACCTTGGGAAGAGTAAGCGCTTCACAACTAAATCTGTGTACGCATACTTCGAAAAGCATCTAGCTGGTTGTGACTATAGATGGATATGGAAAGCTAAACTTCCTCTTAAGATTCAGATATTCTTATGGCAATTATTCCAGGATGTTGTGCTGACACGAGATGTTATGAAAAGATGAAACTGGGCTGGAAACCCGAAATGTTCCTTCTGCACAGATAGAGAAACCTCGCAACACCTTTTCTTCACCTGCCCAGTTGCCAGGGTAGTCTGGAGAACTGTTGGGTGTGTCCTGGGCACGGGTTTATGTCCTGACAATTTGTGGCAATATTTCTCCTGGTGCTATGTCTTCTTACCGGATGGATCTAAGTTCTATACCTTTGGCCTTGCTGCGATATGCTGGGCTAGGTGGAACTGTCGTAATCGGGCCACATTCGAACATAAGAAGCTAAAAACTCCTTTTGATGTGGTTTTTTCTGCATGTGGATATCTGAATTATTGGGCAGGTCTGATGGATGGAGTTGATCGCGAGGCAATGGAGCACGGCGCCAAGATGCTCAAGACCAATGCGGCTACCATCATGAGGATCTGTGCCACCCCAGCTGAACCAGCGATGGACTGATGAGTTGCTGCTGTACTATCTTCATCAGTAGCATCCTACCTCCCCAACTGTTATGTTAGACTTTGATCTTTGCCCCTGCGTGGGCTTTTGCTGTCTGCTCATCATGTGAGCTTTCCCCCTTTTGGAGACTTTATGCTGGTACCTTGGTTCGTGCTGGTTAGGATAGTTGGTTTTAGATGGTACTAGGTTTTCGCCCTATAGTGAGCTGCTCGATGACGAGTGCTCACGGTGGGTTTCCCAGCGGTGTCTTGAACTCGCTTTCCCCTTTCCAGCTTCCTTTAAAAATCAGACGCTGTATTTCCGTTATGTTAAGTAATGGAAAGGGGTTATGCCCGGTTCAAAAGAAAAAACTTGGTCATATTTCACAAAATATAACTTAAGACAAAACTATTATGTGAAGTGTTTTGACAGAGAGAGTATATGTAGCTCATTCACCATGTAATAACTAAGACATGACAAATGCACACGATGAGAACTTCTTTCCTGGCCACTCTAGTCCGACTACATACTCTATAACTTAACAGACTCCATGACCAAGACTTCTTTTTCGAGAAAACGCAAGAGAGCTTGCATTTCATTGCTTTGCAAAGAAAGAGAGTTTCAGTTCAATCCTCCTAGGAGGCAGTTACAGTGCCCAATAGCACATCAGTGAACGTCCCAACTTTGTGGTACGATGGCACGAAGCCCTAGAGCGCCGGCTCTGGCCCAGAGGGCGGCCTGTCCTTGATCTTCGTGAGCAGGTCATTCGCCGAGGGCCATCCTCGGTTGAAGACACAATCGTTACGGTACTTCCAAATCATCCCTGGGACGAGGAGGGTCGCGGAGGCGAGGCCCTTGCGCATGGGTTTGGGAGTGTGCTGCCGCGCCGTGTGCCACCAGTCATTGAGAGAAGTCTCGCTGTCGGGCGGGGCACAGGAGAGTCGGAGCCAGTGCAGCACCTCGTACCAGATCTGATGGGTGAAGGGGCAAGCGAGGATGAGGTGGTGTATGGTCTCAGGGTCCTGGTCACAGAGGGGGCATCGCACGGGGTGCTGTAGGCCGCGGCGGGCGAGGCGGTCGGCCGTCCAACACCGGTCCAGGTGGGCGAGCCAATGGAAGAATCGGACGCGCGGGGGCGCCCAGTTCTTCCAGGTGCGCTTCCATGTGACGCAGCCCGTGGAGCCATTGAAGGTGGCGATGTAGGCCGATTTGGCGGAGTAGACGTCGCGGGGGTTCCACTTTCAGGAGAGGCGGTCTGGCTCGGCAGAGAGGGTCGTGCGGCTGATTGTGTGCCAGAGCTGTAAGTATTGCCCGATCTCATGGATGCCAATCGTGCCATGTATGTCCCGCGCCCATCAATTGGCCTATAATCCATGGGCGACGGTCCTGAGCTTGCAACGGCGCTTGGGAATGCATGCATATAGGAGCGGAGCGATCTCGCCAACGGAGCGCCCGTCGATCCATCGGTCTTCCCAGAAGAAGGCCTGCATGCCATTCCCGATTTGCATGGTGGTGGATGCGAAGAAGAATGCATGCTCCTCAGCGGTGAACTGCAGGTCGAGGCCAGCCCACGCTCTGGTGTTGTCCGTGCGAATGAACCACAGCCATCGGGTGCGGAGCACGAGGCTGGTCCAGGCGAGATCGCGCACGCCGAGGCCGCCAAGCGAGAGCGGCCTAGCAACGCGTTGCCAATAAACATGGCAGTGCCTGCCATTTGCTTCCGCGTGCCCGGCCCACAAGAAGCCTCGCTGAATCTTCTCGAGTGCCTTGATGGTCTTGTTGGGGGCGCTAGAGCGAGGAGCTGGTGGATCGGGATCTCGCTTAGGATGGCCTTGACTAACGCGAGGCGGCCGGCCTTGTTCATGAGATGCGCCTTCCAAGTAGGTAGCATGTCGGCCGTTTTGTCGACGACGAGCTGCAATTGTGCGGCCGTGGGGCGGTGTAGCGTCAGGGGGATGCCCAAATACGTGATCAGGAACTCGGCTAGGGGCAGCCCAGTAGGTTGACAGCGGGCGCGGCATCATCGGCAGAGCACCGGATCAGGGTAGCGGAGCTTTTCGAGAAGTTGACCTAGAGGCCTGATGCGCGGCTGAAGAGCAGTAGGATGCTCTTGACGGCCGTGATGTCACCAATGGTGGGGTGGCAGTAGAGGATCACGTCATCGGCGTAGAGGGAAACAGAGGGGACCGGGGCCGGGGGTGCAGCCACTGCAGGACGCCCAGTTCCATCGCGCAGAGGAGGAGGCGGCCCAGCATGTCAACGGCGAGGACGAAGAGCTGTAGCGACACGGGGTCGCCCTGGCGGAGGCCACACCTGTGCCAGATGGTGGGGATGGGGTCTTAGTTGATGAGCACCTTCGTGCTAGCCGAGGAGAGCAAGATGGCCAGCCAGTCCAAGAAGCGGGAGCCGAAGCCGTACTGGCGGAGGACGTCGAAGAGGAACGGCCAGCTAATGGTGTCAAAAGCGCGAGCCAAGTCCAACTTCAGGAGGACGCGAGAGGCGCCGAGCTGGTGCAGAAGGCGCGCAGACTAGTGCACGAGGACGAAATTGTCGTGCAGGCTGCGGCTGGGGATGAATGTGTTCTGGCACGTGCTGACGAGGCTATGGAGCTTTGGTGCAAGGCGGAGCGACAGGACCTTGGCAAAGATTTTGGCAACGAGGTGAATTAGGCTTATGGGCATGAAGTCACCTAGGCCGCTAGCGTCTGCACATCGGGAGCAAGGTGAGGAGTTCGGGAGCAAGGTGAGGAGCGCCTGGTTGAGGGAGCAAAAGCCCCGTCCACGCATCTCGTTAAGCCGCTGGAAGACGTCGACAAAATCCTGTCGGACGATGGGCTAGCACGCGCGCAAGAATTCGGCGGTGAAGCTGTCCGGGCCGGGAGCTTTCCGTACGGGGAGGTGTTTCACCGCCTGTCAAATTTCCTCGGCGTTGAAAGGGGCGTCGAGGTTGGTGGGCATGATCGGCGCGAAGAGGTCGAGACCGCACTCACGGGGCGTCTCGCAACCGAGCAGGGCGTCGAAGTGTGTGTATGTTGAGGCCGCCATGTTGCGGGGGGTAGAGATCGAGGCGCCGCCCATAGTGAGGTTGTGGATCCGATTCTTCTGTCACTAGTATTGCCGGTGGAAGAAAGATGTGCTGGCATCACCGTCCTTGAGGGACGCAAGACGAGCGCGCTGTCGGGCTATGGTGCGCTCAAGGGAGGCAAGGCCAAGGTATGAAGCCGTGGTCTGCCGCCGGAGCCAGTCATCGTGCGGGGACAGGAGCCGACACTCCTGCGCCATGTCCAGCTTGAGGAGCTCCCTGGAGATCGCGAGCTTGAGGCGGACGTTGTCGACTGTCCTCAAGCTCTAGCTAGTAAGCTTGCGCGCGGTAAATTGCATGCGTCGCATGAGCCGCCGGAAGGGGTCGTCATCGTGGATAGAGTGCCAGGCGGCCGCCACGATATCGTGCAACCCGTCCAACCGCGTCCAGAGCTCCTTGAAATGGAACCGTCGATGGCCCGGCGGCACCAGTTTGCAATCAAGCAGCAAGGGGCTGTGATCGGAAACGATGGAGGCGAGGCATCGAAGGTGACATTCCCCGTGCAGAGGACGCGGTCTAGGTGCACGAGGGCTGGGGGGGGGATTGCTTGTTGGACTCCTCGAAATGGAACCGTCGATGACCAAGACTCTTCAACTAAATCAACTCTATAACCTAAAGTTTGATTAGTATATTTCCTGATAATTAGGGCATTGCACGTGCAAATGTTACTAGTATATTGTAAGATAGATAGGAACCAATTCCATCTGAAAATCATATGGAAAACGCAACACTAGAAGGGACAGTACCTTCACAGACCTCCAATGGTCTAGGCATGAACGGTGAACAAACTGCTGAGTTCCCTTGCACATGCAAGGTGATATTAGCTCATCACCTGCATAAAAATGGAGTCACGTAAAATATGGAAGCTTAGAAATTGTTGACCTGAAATGGACAAACTGTAGCACCCAACCAGTATGTGTTTTCCATATAATAACTACAACCCTAACTATAAAAAGCAGTATTGGCCTGTTGGCCTAATGTACAGCCTGAAGACTAAACAGTTGAAACAAATTACACTATTAGGTCTACTAAAACATAATCGTGCAAAAATTATACTTATTCCTGCTAGAACTTGAACCAGTTCGTTTAGTGTTAGCTTTAGGCTTCAGACATCGCAATGTGATCATGGACCTTCTCTTGTCCTATTTATGATGCAAACCTTCAATTAAAGCAAGTGCTTCAAAACAAAACAAAACAAAAAAAACTGCTAGCACTGCGGGTTCGATTCCCGCCGCTCGCCCGCTTAATTTATCAAGTACTATGATAAAAAAAGTTTAGTCTAGTTAACTGTTTAACTACTTATATTAAATTAAGTATTAATTAGGTGTACAATTCAATGCTACCCTAATCTACTGGCACACATCCTATGACCTAAGCTTTGCCTATTGGGTTCCATTACAGAGCAAAGATCACAAAGAGATTTTGGATTAGTTGAAAGATGCCAAACAACTGAGTACATGTAACCACACACTTTCTTCTACTTGCTGCAGTCAGACAAGAAGCAAACTAGACATAGACAAAAATCATTACCAAATTGAACTAAAGCAATCAAATTGACACAACAAAAACTGTATCCCCTATACATAGGATGATCATCAACACAACAAAATAGCATCTCCAATGCATAAGATTGTTACCTATCTCCGACTCGGCCTCAAGGCAAATGCGGCAGCATGCGGCATAAGAACCATCGGTCTCCTCATCCTCAATCTCCAGCACGGTCACGGTTGCCGGCTGTGGTGGCGAGAGCTGGGGCAATGAGCCTGACTGATCTTTCCTATCGAGGAGAGGGTCTGAATCACTCATGATCGTCTCTTCCTCGCTACTGTCCATCCGCCGCAGATGTCCTCTAGTCTAGATTTTAGCCAGTACAATAATGTCCGTCGATAGTTTCAATAGCTAGGTAGCGTTTGCATACAACCTCACAAAACAGGTAGCATTGGCATACGGAGTCTGAAATTACACAAAGAAAATTATAATCAGAATGGGAACAGCTTATGGCAATTCCCGGTGGAACCACTAATTCGGTACAAACTCGTGGAAATCTAATTGTATTCCAAAGAGTGTGCCTGAAAATCGACCCCCAAAAATCCAATAAATCCCTACCAAAGTGCGTCTCACCGAGACGCATGGCAACATCTCAAATCTCAAGCACTAATTTGGGCAAAGGCCGAGACCCCAAGCAAAATCCCCCACCGATCTAGTCGAACAGAATACCGAGAAAAATGTAAAGGGTCAAGAAAAACTCACCACGAGAAAGCCGAATTCCAGATCAAGAAGACCCAAGAGATGAACAAACGATGCGATAAATCGTCAGCGCAAACAGAACAAGAAGAAGAAGCCCTACCTAAATCCGGCGTTTGCAGCTTTCCTCTCACGGGAAGGCTTGGAAGGGGTAAGATTCTCCGTGAGAAACAGCAAGGAAGCGGACGCGATAGTACCAAACTTGAAGGTCGTAGTGCACAAAGCGGTGGAATTTTCTACGAAGCACCTCCCTGAGAAGATATCAAATAACTTTTCTTTTATTTTCTTTTCTTTTTTTCTAAATAATAAAGATTGGGCATTTTAGATCTGATTAATATCACAAAAGCCAGGGCGTAGGATGACCCCTACAAAATAAAATTATATTAACAAACATACTAATCTTCTTCTTCATCTAATTGTACACCGTCCACCAACAATTAAAATTGAACTGAACCAACAGTAAAGAAAGATGAAACTTGCGAATGCTTTCGCCATATCAGGCTTTGAACTTTTGAAAACCGCTATAGTCACTCTCCTTTTAAGACGAGATCTAAAAATCGTTGAAGCAGCATCGGTTGAAACATCACCCCACACAAAACAGGCTTGAAATCTGTTACAACCCTCGAATAAGAGATTGTAAGTAGATTCATTGCATCCATGCATCATGTTAATTTTTCCTTAAAACTTGAAACGAAGGTGACCAAATCCTAGCACTTTGAAATTCAAATAGGTCCAACAAAAAATATTGCATTCAATGAACCCAAAATGCTCTTCATTGATATTTGATATTTTTGGCAATGGTTTTGATCCAGACCAAAAATAATGATCATTTTTAAGCAATAATTTGGGCACTGAATTTAAATCATATTGTATTTGAGTTGAAGGCTAAAATTTACCATTAAATATTGGTTGTTTCAAGTATTCTGGAATTTGTTGTGTGGTTTGAAAATAATTCAAATATTCCCCACAAAAATTTATAGAATTAACCAAAGTGTTTTGATTTGTAATTTGAATACGAAACAAAATAGCAAATAGAAAACAAATAGTGGAAAAGAAAAGAGAGTGACTTGCCTTCCCAACCTAGCCGACCCAACACTGTGGCACCCAGCCTGGCCCAACTTGCCAGTCATCTCCCTCCTGTCGCCAGAAGGACGTCGAGTGCGTGCTCGCCGAGCGCGCACACGCGCCCGTGACCACCTCCTCTCTCCTTGCATGCCTGCCCTTCCCCGATGTGTCTCGACGACGCCACGCACCACCCCGGACCCCCTCGTCCTCATCCCCTCCTCTCTCTCGCTCTGCACCTCATGCTCGAGCGCCACCCTCATGTTGGGGAACATAGTAATTTCATAAAAATTCCTACGCACACGCAAGATCATGGTGATGCATAGCAACGAGAGGGAAGAGTGTTATATACATACCCTCGTAGATCGGAAGCGGAAGCATTAGCACAACGCGGTTGATGTAGTCGTACGTCTTCACGGCCCGACCGATCAAGCACCGAAACTACGGCACCTCCGAGTTCTAGCACACGTTCAGCTCGATGACGATCCCCGGACTCCGATCCAGCAAAGTGTCGGGGATGAGTTCCGTCAGCACGACGGTGTGGTGACGATCTTGACGTTCTACCGTCGCAGGGCTTCGCCTAAGCACCGCTACAATATTATCGAGGATTATGGTGGAGGGGGGCACCGCACACGGCTAAGAGATCAATGATCAATTGTTGTGTCTCTGGGGTGCCCCCCTACCCCCGTATATAAAGGAGTGGAGGAGGGGGCCGACCAAGGAGGGTGGCGCGCCCTAAGGGGGAGTCCAACTCCCACAGGGAGTAGGACTCCCTTTTTCCTATTAGGAGTAGGAGAGGGAAGGAAGAGGAAGGAGGGAGGAAGGAAAGGGGGGCCGGCCCCCCTCCCAATTCGGATTGGGCTTGGGAGGGCGCGCCCCCTCCCTTGCTCCTTTCCCCTCCTTTCCACTAAGGCCCAATAAGGCCCATATACCACCCGGGGGGTTCCGATAACCTCCCAGTGATCCGGTATTGTCCCAATCTCACCCGGAACCTTTCCGGTGTCCAAATATAGCCGTCCAATATATCGATCTTTATGTCTCAACCATTTCGAGACTCCTCGTCAAGTCTGTGATCACATCCCGGACTCCGAACAACCTTCAGTACATCAATATATAAACTCGTAATGAAACTGTCATCGTAACGTTAAGCGTGCGGACCCTACAGGTTCGAGAACAATGTAGACATGACCGAGACACGTCTCCGGTCAATAACCAATAGCGGAACCTGGATGCTCATATTGGCTCCTACATATTCTATGAAGATCTTTATCGGTCAGACCGCATAACAACATACGTTTGTTCCCTTTGTCATCGGTATGTTACTTGCCCGAGATTCGATCGTCGGTATCTTAATACCTAGTTCAATCTCGTTACCGACAAGTCTCTTTACTCGTTCTATAATACATCATCTTGCAACTAACTTATTAGTTGCATTGCTTGCAAGGCTTAAGTGATGTGTATTACCGAGAGGGCCCAGAGATACCTCTCCGACAATCGGAGTGACAAATCCTAATCTCGAAATACGCCAACCCAACATGTACCTTTGGAGACACCTGTAGAGCACCTTTATAATCACCCAGTTACGTTGTGACGTTTGGTAGCACACAAAGTATTCCTCCGGTAAATGGATCGCTGGAGCTTGCACACTTTGTTAGCACCTTTATTCCAACTCCGAGATGCTTGCACCAGTCCATAAATGGATCGCTGGAGCTTGCACACTTTGTTAGCTCCCTTTGGATCGACAAAACCTTCCGGCTGCATCATATACAACTCTTCTTCCAGAAATCCATTCAGGAATGCAGTTTCGACATCCATCTGCCAAATTTCATAATCATAAAATGCGGAAATTGCTAACATGATTCGGACAGACTTAAGCATCGCTACGAGTGAGAAGGTCTCATCGTAGTCAATCCCTTGAACTTGTCAAAAACCTTTTGTGACAAGTCGAGCTTTGTAGACAGTAACATTACCGTCAGCGTCAGTCTTCTTCTTGAAGATCCATTTATTCTCAATTGCTTGCCGATCATTGGGCAAGTCAACCAAAGTCCATACTTTGTTCTCATACATGGATCCCATCTCAGATTTCATGGCTTCAAGCCATTTTGCGGAATCTGGGCTCACCATCGCTTCTTCATAGTTCGTAGGTTCATCATGATCTAGTAGCATGACTTTCAGAACAGGATTACCGTACCACTTTGGTGCGGATCTTACTCTGGTTGATCTACGAGGTTCAGTAGTAACTTGTTCTGAAGTTTCATGATCATCATCATTAGCTTCCTCACTAATTGGCGTAGGTGTCATAGAAACTGGTTTTTGTGATGTACTACTTTCCAATAAGGGAGCAGGTACAGTTACCTCATCAAGTTCTACTTTCCTCCCACTCACTTCTTTCGAGAGAAACTCCTTCTCTAGAAAGGATCCATTCTTAGCAACAAATGTCTTGCCTTCGGATCTGTGATAGAAGGTGTACCCAACAGTCTCCTTCGGGTATCCTATGAAGACACATTTCTCCGATTTGGGTTCGAGCTTATCAGGTTGAAGCTTTTTCACATAAGCATCGCAGCCCCAAACTTTCAGAAACGACAACTTTGGTTTCTTGCCAAACCATAGTTCATAAGGTGTCGTCTCAACGGATTTTGATGGTGCCCTATTTAACGTGAATGCGGCCGTCTCTAAAGCATAACCCCAAAACGATAGCGGTAAATCTGTAAGAGACATCATAGATCACACCATATCAAGTAAAGTACGATTACGATGTTCGAACACACCATTACGATGTGGTGTTCCGGGTGGCGTGAGTTGCGAAACTATTCTGCATTGTTTCAAAATGTAAACCAAACTCGTAACTCAAATATTCTCCTCCACGATCAGATCGTAGAAACTTTATTTTCTTGTTACGATGATTTTCAACTTCACTCTGAAATTCTTTGAACTTTTCAAATGTTTCAGACTTATGTTTCATTAAGTAGATATACCCATATCTGCTTAAATCATCTGTGAAGGTGAGAAAGTAACGGTATCCACCACGAGCTTCAACATTCATTGGACCACATACATCTGTATGTATGATTTCCAACAAATCTGTTGCTCTCTCCATAGTACCGGAGAACGGCGTTTTAGTCATCTTGCCCATGAGGCACGGTTCGCAAGTACCAAGTGATTCATAATCAAGTGGTTCCAAAAGTCCATCAGTATGGAGTTTCTTCATGCGCTTTACATTGATATGACCTAAACGGCTGCCACAAATAAGTTGCACTACCATTATCAGCTCTGCATCTTTTGGCTTCAACATTATGAATATGTGTATCACTACTATCGAGATTCATAAAAAATAGACCACTCTTCAAGGGTGCATGACCATAAAAGATATTACTCATATAAATAGAACAACCATTATTCTCTGATTTAAATGAATAACCGTCTCGCATCAAACAAGATCCATATATAATGTTCATGCTCCACGCTGGCACCAAATAACAATTATTTAGGTCTAATACTAATCCCGATGGTAGATGTAGAGGTAGCGTGCCGACCGCGATCACATCGACTTTGGAACCATTTCCCACGCGCATCGTCACCTCGTCCTTCACCAGTGTTCGCTTAATCCGTAGTCCCTGTTTCGAGTTGCAAATATTAGCAACAAAACCAGTATCAAATACCCAGGTGCTACTGCGAGCTCTAGTAAGGTACACATCAATAACATGTATATCACATATACCTTTGTTCACCTTGCCATCCTTCTTATCCGCCAAATACTTGGGGCAGTTCCGCTTCCAGTGACCAGTCTGCTTGCAGTAGAAGCACTCAGTTTCAGGCTTAGGTCCAGACTTGGGTTTCTTCTCCTGAGCAGCAACTTGCTTGTTGTTCTTCTTGAAGTTCCCCTTCTTCTTCCCCTTACCCTTTTTCTTGAAACTAGTGGTCTTGTTGACCATCAACACTTGATGCTCCTTCTTGATTTCTACCTCCGCAGCTTTTAGCATTGCGAAGAGCTCGGGAATTATCTTATTCATCCCTTGCATATTATAGTTCATCACGAAGCTCTTGTAGCTAGGTGGAAGTGATTGGAGAATTCTGTCAATGACGCAATCATCCGGAAGATTAACTCCCAGTTGAATTAAGTGATTATTATACCCAGACATTTTGAGTATATGCTCACTGACAAAACTGTTCTCCTCCATCTTGCAGCTATAGAACTTATTGGAGACTTCATATCTCTCAATCCGGGCATTTGCTTGAAATATTAACTTCAACTCCTGGAACATCTCATATGCTCCATGACGTTCAAAACGTTGTTGAAGTCCTGATTCTAAGCCATAAAGCATGGCACACCGAACTATCGAGTAGTCATCAGCTTTGCTCTGCTAGACGTTCATAACATCTGGTGTTGCTCCAGCGGCAGGCCTGGCACCCAGCGGTGCTTCCAGGACGTAATTCTTCTGTGCAGCAATGAGGATAATTCTCAAGTTACGGACCCAGTCCATATAATTGCTACCATCATCTTTCAACTTTGCTTTCTCAAGGAACGCATTAAAATTCAACGGAACAACAGCACGGGCCATCTATCTACAATCAAACATAAACAAGCAAGATACTATCACTTACTAAGTTCATGATAAATTTAAGTTCAATTAATCATATTACTTAAGAACTCCCACTTAGAAAGACATCCCTCTAATCTTCTAAGTGATCACGTGATCCAAATCAACTAAACCATAACCAATCATCACGTGAAATGGAGTAGTTTTCAATGGTGAACATCACTATGTTGATCATATCTACTATATGATTCATGCTCGACCTTTCAGTCTCAGTGTTCCGAGGCCATATCTGCATATGCTAGGCTCGTCAAGTTTAACCAAAGTATTCTGCGTGTGCAAAACTGGCTTGCACCCGTTGTAGATGGACGTAGAGCTTATCACACCCGATCATCACGTGGTGTCTGGGCACGACGAACTTTGGCAACAGTGCATACTCAGGGAGAACACTTTTATCTTGAAATTTAGTGAGAGATCATCTTATAATGCTACCGCCAATCAAAGCAAGATAAGATGTATAAAAGATAAACATCACATGCAATCAATGTAAGTGATATGATATGGCCATCATCATCTTGTGCTTGTGATCTCCATATCCGAAGCATCGTCATGATCACCATCATCACCGGCGTGACACCTTGATCTCCATCGTAGCATCGTTGTCGTCTCGCTAATCTTATGCTTCCACGACTATCACTACCGCTTAGTGATAAAGTAAAGCATTACAGCGCGATTGCATTGCATACAATAAAGCGACAACCATATGGCTCCTGCCAGTTGCCGATAACTCAGTTACAAAACATGATCATCTCATACAATAAAATTTAGCATCATGTCTTGACCATATCACATCACAACATGCCCTGCAAAAACAAGTTAGACGTCCTCTACTTTGTTGTTGCAAGTTTTACGTGGCTGCTACGGGCTTAGCAAGAACCGTTCTTACCTACGCATCAAAACCACAACGATAGTTTATCAAGTTGGTGTTGTTTTAACCTTCGCAAGGACCGGGCGTAGCCACATTCAGTTCAACTAAAGTTGGAGAAACTGACACCTGCCAGCCACCTGTGTGCAAAGCACGTCGGTAGAACCAGTCTCGCGTAAGCGTACGCGTAATGTCGGTCCGGGCCGCTTCATCCAACAATACCGCCGAACCAAAGTATGACATGCTGGTAAGCAGTATGACTTATATCGCCCACAACTCACTTGTGTTCTACTCGTGCACAACATCAACGCATAAAACCTAGGCTCGGATGCCACTGTTGGGGAATGTAGTAATTTCAAAAAAATTCCTACGCACACGCAAGATCATGGTGATGCATAGCAACGAGAGGGAAGAGTGTTATCTACGTACCCTCGTAGACCGGAAGCGGAAGCGTTAGCACAACGCGGTTGATGTAGTCCTACGTCTTCACGGCTCGACCGATCAAGCACCGAAACTACGGCACCTCCGAGTTCTAGCACACGTTCAGCTCGATGACGATCCCCGGACTCCGATCCAGCAAAGTGTCGGGGATGAGTTCCGTCAACACGATGGCGTGGTGACGATCTTGATGTTCTACTGTCGCAGGGCTTCGCCTAAGCACCGCTGCAATATTATCGAGGATTATGGTGGAGGGGGGCACCGCACACGGCTAAGAGATCAATGATCAATTGTTGTGTCTCTGGGGTGCCCCCTGCCCCCGTATATAAAGGAGTGGAGGAGGGGGCCGACCAAGGAGGGTGGCGCGCCCTAAGGGGGAGTCCAACTCCCACAGGGAGTAGGACTCCCCTTTTTCCTATTAGGAGTAGGAGAGGGAAGGAAGAGGAAGGAGGGAGGAAGGAAAGGGGGGCCGGCCCCCCTCCCAATTCGGATTGGGCTTGGGGGGTGCGCCCCCTCCCTTGCTCCTTTCTCCTCCTTTCCAATAAGGCCCAATAAGGCCCATATACCTCCCGGGGGGTTCTGATAACCTCCCGGTGATCCGGTATTGTCCCAATCTCACCCGGAACCTTTCCGGTGTCCAAATATAGTCGTCCAATATATCGATCTTTATGTCTCAACCATTTCGAGACTCCTCGTCAAGTCCGTGGTCACATCCGGGACTCCGAACAACCTTCGGTACATCAATATATAAACTCATAATGAAACTATCATCGTAACGTCAAGCGTGCGGACCCTACGGGTTCGAGAACAATGTAGACATGACCGAGACACGTCTCCGGTCAATAACCAATAGCGAAACCTAGATGCTCATATTGGCTCCTACATATTCTACGAAGATCTT
This sequence comes from Triticum urartu, assembly GCF_056163025.1. Lineage (NCBI taxonomy): Eukaryota > Viridiplantae > Streptophyta > Magnoliopsida > Poales > Poaceae > Triticum > Triticum urartu. Next base: position 331,659,721 of record NC_141879.1, read on the forward strand.
TATCGGTCAGACCGCATAACAACATACATTTGTTCCCTTTGTCATCGGTATGTTACTTGCCCGAGATTCGATCGTCGGTATCTTAATACCTAGTTCAATCTCGTTACTGGCAAGTCTCTTTACTCGTTCTATAATACATCATCTTGCAACTAACTTATTAGTTGCATTGCTTGCAAGGCTTAAGTGATGTGTATTACCGAGAGGGCCCAGAGATACCTCTCCGACAATCGGAGTGACAAATCCTAATCTCGAAATACGCCAACCCAACATGTACCTTTGGAGACACCTGTAGAGCACCTTTATAATCACCCAGTTACGTTGTGACGTTTGGTAGCACACAAAGTGTTCCTCCGGTAAACGGGAGTTGCATAATCTCATAGTCATATATACATGTATAAGTCATGAAGACAGCAATAGCAACATACTAAACGATCGGGTGCTAAGCTAATGGAATGGGTCATGTCAATCACATCATTCTCCTAATGATGTGATCTCGTTAATCAAATGACAACTCATGTCTATGGTTAGGAAACATAACCATCTTCGATTAACAAGCTAGTTAAGTAGAGGCATACTAGTGACACTTTGTTTGTGTATGTATTCACACAAGTATTATGTTTCCGGTTAATACAATTCTAGCATGAATAATAAAAATTTATCATGATATAAGGAAATAAATAATAACTTTATTATTGCCTCTAGGGCATATTTCCTTCACCTCACCACTGACGTCGTTCGACACACCCACCGTAGTTGCCTCGCCTTGCCGACGTGTCTCTAAGCCCCGCAACGACCTCCTGATCCTCTCCATTGAGTCAAGAGACGTCGGACGCCCACGAGAACTGCCTATGTCGTCGTCTTGAACCTTCGTCTCCCCAGATCGCCGGCAATGCTCTTGTTGGGGAACGTAGCATAAATTCAAAAAATTTCCTACGTATCACCAAGATCTATCTATGGAGAAACCAGCAACGAGGGGAAGGAGAGTGCATCTACATACCCTTGTAGATCGCTAAGCGGAAGCGTTCAAGTGAACGGGGTTGATGGAGTCATACTCGTCGTGATTCAGATCACCGATGATCCTAGTGCCGAACTGACGGCACCTCCGCGTTCAACACACGTACAGCCCGATGACGTCTCCCACACCTTGATCCAGCAAGGAGAGAGGGAGAGGTTGATGAAGATTCAGCAGCACGACGGCGTGGTGGTGGATGCAGGGCGTCACAGTAGCAGGGCTTCGCCTATACTACGAGAGAGAGAGACGTAACGGGGAGAGAGGGAGGCGCCAGGGGCTGGTCTATGAAGTTCCTCCTCTCCCCCACTATATATAGGAGGGCCAAGGGGGGTGGTGCGCCAGCCTAGGAGATCCAATCTCCTAGGTGCGGCTGCCCAAGGGAGGTTTCCCTCCCCCCCAAGGCACCTAGAGGTGCCTTCCACCACATGGACTCTTCCATGGTGGAGCCCTAGGCGCATGGGCCTATAGGGGGTGGCGCCCCAGCCCACTATGGGCTGGGTTCCCTCCTATTTCAGCCCATGTGGCCCCCCGGGATAGGTGGCCCCACCCGGTGGGCCCCCGGGACCCTTCCGGTGGTCCCGGTACAATACCGATGACCCCGAAACTTGTCCCGATGGCCGAAACAGGACTTCCTATATATAAATCTTTACCTCCGGACCATTCCGGAACTCCTCGTGACGTCCGGGATCTCATCCGGGACTCCGAACAATATTCGGGTTACTGCATACACATATCTTCATAACCCTAGCGTCACCGAACCTTAAGTGTGTAGACCCTACGGGTTCGGGAGACAAGCAGACATGACCGAGACGTTCTCCTGTCAATAACCAACAGCGGGATCTGGATACCCATGATGGCTCCCACATGTTCCATGATGATCTCATCGGATGAACCACGATGTCAAGGACTTAATCAATCCCGTATTCAATTCCCTTTGCCTAGCGGTATGTTACTTGCCCGAGATTCGATCGTCGGTATCCAATACCTAGTTCAATCTCGTTACCGGCAAGTCTCTTTACTCGTTCTGTAACACATCATCCTGTGATCAACTCCTTGGTCACATTGCACATATGATGATGTCCTACCGAGTGGGCCCAGAGATACCTCTCCGTTTACACGGAGTGACAAATCCCAGTCTCGATTCGTGCCAACCCAACAGACACTTTCGGAGATACCTATAATGCACCTTTATAGCCACCCAGTTACGTTGTGACGTTTGATACACCCAAAGCACTCCTACGGTATCCGGGAGTTGCACAATCTCATGGTCTAAGGAAATGATACTTGACATTAGAAAGCTTTAGCATACGAACTATACGATCTTTGTGCTAGGCTTAGGATTGGGTCTTGTCCATCACATCATTCTCCTAATGATGTGATCCCGTTATCAATGACATCCAATGTCCATGGTTAGGAAACCGTAACCATCTATTGATCAACGAGCTAGTCAACTAGAGGCTTACTAGGGACATATTATGGTCTATGTATTCACACGTGTATTACGATTTCCGGATAATACAGTTATAGCATGAATAAAGACAATTATCATGAACAAGGAAATATAATAATAACTAATTTATTATTGCCTCTAGGGCATATTTCCAACAGCTCTGTCGTTGTCTGGTCGCCCCCGAGCCCGTTGAGCCCTCCAATAGACTCCTAGTGAGCTCCTCCGTATTTTCCCTCTCTCCTCAAGGTCTAACTCGCACTCTAGCTAGCTCCCACGCCCTGCGAGCTCTGGTTGCCGTTGTGCTCGATGAGCCTCGCACTCATGAGCTCCTTCGCTAAAACCCGTCGCACCGGAGTGCTCAAGGCACTCCCAGGGTGCCTCCTAGCCCCTCACTTTGCCCCCTAGCCACCTGCCACATGCTTGTCCAAACGTCAGTCGTCGCCACGAGCTCGATTCCGACGAGACTGGTCCACCCCAGCTCCTCCCGCTTGCACAGCCAGACGCGTGCAAGCTTCAACTTCACGCAGAACCCACCCACGCGATAAATGGTCGCCGGAGGAGGAATTCCGGCGAGTCTCCGCCATGTACCGTGGTCGCTGGCGTTAAGCCGCCGACATGGCACACTTAGTTAGCACTAATTAACCACCCCTTTCACTGACAAGTGGGCCCCAAGCCCTGCTAATCTTAGTTAGGTTTATAATTAAACCTAATTAACCCGTGTGTCACTGACCAGTGGGACCCACTGGTCAGTTTTAACCTGGACTGGCCATAGTGACACAATGCTGACATCATAAATGCTTTTCTGGATTTTAGATAAATCTAAATGATTTATTTATTTCAGAAAATTGTTCAGAACTTCTATAAATCATAGAAATTCAACCGTAACTCCAAATGAAATAAGTTATATATGAAAATGATCAGAAAAATATGAAGAATATGTTTATGCCATGATCATGCATGTTTGAACAAGTTAACCTCACTGAATAGGACAAATTATGGTTAGGGCAATTTATGAAATAACATTTGGAGTTGGAATTGATCTTGTTTGAATTCTACTTCAATTAACTTGGCTAAATATTTCATTAGGTGAATTGAGTACCTTAACATGGCATGTCATTCATGTGAATGTGCATTGCATTGATTTGTGTTCCTTCTTTGCTAGTCGATGTTGTTCCTTCTCGGTAGCCGATGTTTCCGACGTTGTGATCGTTGGCACTGATGAAGAGCAGCACTATCTTCAGAAGTGTCAAGCAACAAAACCCCTTTGAGCATTCTAGTACAATCTCACTCTCTCCCTCTTGCTCTCTTTTACTGCATTAGGACTACAATGATTCAACTGTTACATGTTGTGGTAGTTGAACCCATTCCTCTGCATGACCTGTCTTTGACACAGTAAATAGTTGAAACCTTCTAGAATGAGTAGGAATTGTTTGAGCCATGTTGTGACTACTCATCCATGCTTGCTTGGTATGCCTGTTATGCTTAGAGTTGTGTCGGGTCTGATCCATTTGGGCGATGAATTGGAATGGTTTTGTTCATGTCCTACTGTGTGAGAGCTAAGTGTGTGAACATGATTTGGCAAAGGTAGCGATGAGAGGCCATGTAGGAGTACATGGTGTGTTGTCTCATCGGGACCGTCCTCAGGAACTGAGTTCCGCGTTTGTGATCCAAGAATAGTTACTACCACACATTGGGCTCCGGGCACTCCAATCTCTCTCGACTTATTAACCACCTTGATCTCTGTCCAGGAGTTGTAACTAGTTTCTGGTGTTTGTAGGATATGTGTTGGAGGCCGTGTGTCACACTGACATTAGGGGTGGGCTATGATGCGGTATAGACATCGTAGCTCGATGTACCCAAGCATCCATTTGGTGGGCTTGGGAACCCTGCACATTATCTCTGTATATCAAGTCATATCATGTTCCACTGAGCTAATTATATGTCCATATGCATGATTTCCAGGTTTTGTCCTTTTCACCGCGAGCATTGCGTAATATTTATTCTTTGTTAGTTTTTATTAGTTTTCTTTGTCTTTGTGTGTCTTGTAGGTGTGATGGACTTCCCAAGTACTTAGCACGATGAAAGGAACTCAAACGGTGGAAAAAGTCTTTTTTTAAAGTGCTCCAAATCAAGATCTAAAACCAGAGATGGATCAACATCATTCATACGAATCCAACGATCCCAAGAATGTCAAATTCCAAGTTTGTATGAAGAAATGGAGATAGTTTTACCGGAGGAATACATAATAGAAGACGGCCTTTCATGCGACCGCACATGGTCGTTTCGGCAGTCGTTTGAGATGCAGATAGCTCCGAAAGTTGCCCTTCCAAACGAGACTCTTCACCAATTTCGTCCCCAATTGTTCCCACGGGATCCTTGGCTCTTATTGAAGGGATTGGAACAGGATAAGGCTCATCTAGAGCCCTTGGATCAAAGGAGAAGAGTCACATCAAGGGAGGAGGCTATAGGAGAGCCATTATATATTCTCCTTCAACCCTAGCCACCAAAGAAGACATCAATCAAGTTGTCATTCATCATTCTCATCTCCAAGTCCAACCACCATCCACCTCAAGAACATCATTGTTGCAACCTTGGAGGAGATCGGAAGGGAGCCACCATGGTGAGGCGCGGCCATGCCCCCCCCCACACGCAGCCGTCATCACCATCACCACATGCGTTGTCGTCATCATCACCACCATCACCATCCCTTCCTCCTCCTCCATCACAATCTCCGTGATGGGTTGTAACAACTCTTGAACCTCCTTATATGTGATGTTATTTGAGTAATTATTGTCTATGAGTCGGTCGGTTAGTAGGTGGTTATTTGATATGTGTTGTATAATTATGTGTGTTGCTTATTTACCTTCAGTAACCTAGAGATGGGAGATGTCATATCCATTGGTGTAGTTGGAGACATCCAACTCCCAGGCCACACATGAAGTATATAGATGGTTGTGCAACCGATTGACCTGCGATGTGACAAGTGCAGATATCTTGAGGGGAACACAATTACTCTAGGAGCACAATTGTCCATATAACCTAATGCCTTCGTTCGGCCCTCAAACAATGAGGACCTTAATGTCTTTGTGTTAGCCGCCTCTGGTATGGGACACTGACTCCAACTTATCTATAATTTATGAAGTATTCATGCCATTATATTATCATTATTGGATGTTTTACAATTATTTTATAACAACTTTATATCATATTTTGGGACTAACCTATTGACATAGTGCCCAGTGCCAGTTGTTATTTTTTGCTTGTTTTTTTACTTCACAGGAAATCAATATCAAACGGAGTCCAGACGTGGCGAAATTTTTTGGAGAATTTTTTTGGACCAAAAGACCCGGGATGGACCAAAGAAGTACCAGAGGGGAGGCCCAGGTGGGTACAACCCACTGATGTCTACTACACAACCTTCTTCTTGTAGATGTTGTTGGGCCTCCAAGTGCATAGGTTTGTAGGACAGTAGCAAATTTCCCTCAAGTGGATGACCTAAGGTTTATCAATCCGTGGGAGGCGTAGGATGAAGATGGTCTCTTTCAAGCAACCCTGCAACCAAATAACAAAGAGTCTCTTGTGTCCCCAACACACCCAATAAAATGGTAAATTGTATAGGTGCACTAGTTCGGCGAAGAGATGGTGATACAAGTGCAATATGGATAGTAGATAATGGTTTTTGTAATATGAAAATATAAAAACAGCAAGGTAGCAAGTGGTAAAAGTGAGCACAAACGGTATTGCAATGTGTTGAAACAAGGCCTAGGGTTCATACTTTCACTAGTGCAAGTTCTCTCAACAATAATAACATAATTGGATCATATAACTATCCCTCAACATGCAACAAAGAGTCACTCCAAAGTCACTAGTAGCGGAGAACAAACGAAGAGATCATTGTAGGGTACGAAACCACCTCAAAGTTATTCTTTCTGATCGATCTATTCAAGAGTCCGTAGTAAAATAACATGAAGATATTCTTTCCGTTCAATCTATCCTAGAGTTCGTACTAGAATAACACCTTAAAACACAAATAAACCAAAACCCTAATGTCACCTAGATACTCCAATGTCACCTCAAGGATCTGTGGGTATGATTATACGATATGCATCACACAATCTCATATTCATCTATTCAACCAACACAAAGAACTTCAAAGAGTGCCCCAAAGTTTCTATCGGAGAGTCAAGAAGAAAACGTGTGCCAACTCCTATGCATAAGTTCACGAGGTCACGGAATTCGCAAGTTGGTCACCAAAACATAAATCAAGTGGATCACGTGATATCCCATTGTCACCACAGATAAGCACATGCAAGACATACATCAAGTGTTCTCAAATCCTTAAAGACTCAATCCGATAAGATAACTTCAAAGGGAAAACTCAATCCATTACAAGAGAGTAGAGGGGGAGAAACATCATAAGATCCAACTATAATAGCAAAGCTCGCGATACATCAAGATCGTGCCAACTCAAGAACACGAGAGAGAGAGATCAAACACATAGCTACTGGTACATACCCTCAGCCCCGAGGGTGAACTACTCCCTCCTCATCATGGAGAGCGTCAGGATGATGAAGATGGCCACCGGAGAGGGATTCCCCCCTCCGGCAGGGTGCCGGAACGGGTCTAGATTGGTTTTCGGTGGCTACGGAGGCTTTTGGCGGTGGAACTCCCGATCTAGGTTATTTTCTGGAGGTTTCTGTATTTATAGGAATTTTTGGCGTTGGTCTCACGTCAAGAAGGTTCCCGAGTCGTCCACGAGGCAGGCCCACGCGCCTGGGGGGGGGGGGTGGGCGCGCCCCCCACCTCATGGACGCCCCGGGACTCTTCTGGCCCAACTCTTTTACTCCTGGGTCTTCTTTAGGTCCATAAAAAATCATCAAAAATTGGCACGTCAATTGGACTCCATTTGGTATTCCTTTTTTGTAAAACTCAAAAACAAGGAAAAACAGAAACTGGCACTGGGCTCTAGGTTAATAGGTTAGTCCCAAAAATCATATAAAATAGCATATAAATGCATATAAAACATCCAAGGTTGATAATATAATAGCATGGAACGATCAAAAATTATAGATACGTTGGAGACGTATCACCCACCCGGGCGCGTCCAGGAACCCAGACGCGCCCAGGGGGTTGTGCCCCCCTCGATGACCTCCCGCACCGCCTCTTTGCCCTCTAAATCTTCAAATATTCTAGAACCCCCAAAAATAACTCTAGATCAGAAGTTCCGCTGCAGCAAGCCTCTGTAACCACAAAAAACCAATCTAAACCTTGTTCTGGCACTCTGTCGGAGGGGGAAATCACCACCGGTGGTCATCTTCGTCATCCTGGCGGCCACCATCACTACTGCAGGATGCTGCTAACGCGACACTCCAATCAGAGACCCTTCGACAAAACTGTGTGCGATGCAATAATCGCAAACGGTGATGTAAAAGAACCGTAAAAAAGATGCAAAATGTTTGTGATGGCGGAAACATCAAACACGATTTGGATTTTAGTTGCGTGTGCCATGCAGGGCATATGGTCCAGTACAATGAAACTGTTTGTGATGAGTCGGAACAACATAAATGGGCGGCCAGATGAATGTGTGTGTGATATATGGCATATAGTTCACTCGGATGAACTGTTTGTGATTAGGCAGAACAAAAGAAACGATCAGCCAGATCAAGGTGTGTGCGATAGAGGGCAAACAGTTCACTCGGATGAACTGTTTGTGTTGAGCCAAGAGAACAAAAATGGTTTGATTTAACAAGATGTGTGTGATACGCGGCAAGCAGGTCTGTAATCAGAAATGTGTGCGAAGACCGATAATAACAGAGACGATTGCTGCTAATAAGACGTGTGTGTTGTGTGTTGGGATTGCATACAGAACAACACACACACACACACACACATATATATAGTAACACTATTCTAATCCTGGGATTAGAATAACTATTCGGATCACAACGCACTATATAGGGCCCGACAGGGCCCTCCCGAACTTCCCAAAACAAAAAAACACCTCGTCTTATCTCCCCAGATCCCCCACTGCCGCGGCGACCTCCCAGATCCTCGCCGCCGCGCCCAAGCAGCCCCGTGCGCCGCCCCGCCACATCCCTGCGCCGCCGCCTGCGCACCGCCGCCGCCGCGACCCACCTCCCCACACCGCCAACTTCTCACCAACGCCGCCACCAGGATCCACACACCTCCACGCTTCGCCGGCACCTATGCTCGCGCGCGCCGCCGTTCCTGAGCTAGTGCGCCACCGTATCCATTCTTGAGCTCGCCCGCCGCCGCCGTTCCCGAGCTCGTACCCTGCCTCATTCCACCACTCGCCTCTCCTGGATGATGTCGACACTCCAACCTCCCTCCCCCAAGCGAGTCGCCATACATCACCATGGATCCCCATGGCGAACCACGCCGAGACCCTGATCTGGACTTCCAGCTCCTCCCACCTCACCGTGTAGGATTGAAAGTATGTCTAGAGGGGGGGTGATTAGACTACTTGACCAAATAAAAACTTAACCTTTTCCCAATTTTAGTTCTTGGCAGATTTTAGCTATTGTAGGACAAGTCAAGCAATCATCACACAATTCAAGCAAGCATGCAAAGAGTATATTGGCAGCGGAAAGTAAAGCATGCAATTTGCAAGAATGTAAAGGGAAGGGTTTGGAGAATTCAAACACAATTGGAGACACGGATGTTTTTCCCGTGGTTCGGATAGGTGGTGCTATCCTACATCCACGTTGATGGAGACTTCAACCCACAAAGGGTAACGGTTGTGCGAGTCCACGAAGGGCTCCACCCACAAAGGGTATCGGTTGCGCGAGTCCACGGAGGGCTCCACCCACGAAGGGTCCACGAAGAAGCAACCACCCACAAAGGGTCCATGAAGAAGCAACCTTGTCTATCCCACCATGGCCATCGCCCACAAAGGACTTGCCTCACTAGCGGTAGATCTTCACGAAGTAGGCGATCTCCTTGCCCTTACAAACTCCTTGTTTCAACTCCACAATCTTGTCGGAGGCTCCCAAGTGACACCTAGCCAATCTAGGAGACACCACTCTCCAAGAAGTAACAAATGGTGTGTAGGTAATGAACTCCTTGCTCTTGTGCTTCAAATGATAGTCTCCCCAACACTCAACTCTCTCTCATAGGATTTGGATTTTGTGGAAAGGAGATTTGAGTGGAAAGCAACTTGGGAAGGCTAGAGATCAAGATTCATATGGTAGGAATGGAATGTCTTGATCTCAACACATGAGTAGGTGGTTCTCTCTCAGAACATATGAGTTGGAATTGTGTATGTGTTCTGATGGCTCTCTCCCCGAATGAAGAGGAGGTGGAGGGGTATATATAGCCTCCACACAAAATCCAACCGTTACACACAGTTTTCCAATCTCGGTGGGACCGAATCAACAAACTCGGTCGGACCAAAAAGGTAAACCTAGTGACCGTTAGAGATTTTCGGTGGGACTGACATGCAACTCGGTAGGACCGATATGGTTAGGGTTTGGGCATAACGTAATCTCGGTGAGACCGATTACACAAACTCGGTGAGACCGATTTTGGTAATTAGCTAACCAGAGAGTTGGTCAGGCAAACTCGGTGGGACCGATTTGCTCTTTTGGTGAGACCGAAAAGTTACAAAAAGGAAACACTGAATTTACATTGCAATCTCGGTGGGACCGATTCGCTCTTTCGGTGAGACTGAAAGTTACGAAAGGGAAACAGAGAGTTTGCAATCCCATCTCGGTGAGACCGAGATCCCTATCGGTAGAACTGAAATGCTAGGGTTTGGCAGTGGCTTATGACAAGTGAAACTCGGTGGCACCGGATAGAAAGAATCGGTATGACCGAGTTTGGCTTAGGGTTTAGGTCATAAGTGGATATGGGAAAGTAGTTGAGGGTTTTGGAGCATATCACTAAGCACATGAAGCAAGAGGCTCATTAAGCAACACCTCATCCCTCCTTGATAGTATTGGCTTTTCCTAAAGACTCAATGTGATCTTGGATCACTAAAATATAAAATGAAGAGTCTTGAGCTTTTGAGCTTGAGCCAATCCTTTGTCCTTAGCATTTTGAGGGTTCCACTTTCACATCCATACCATGCCAATCATTGAGCTTTCCTGAAATAATCATCTTGGAATAGCATTAGCTCAATGAGCTATATGTTGTTATGAATTACCAAAACCACCTAGGGATAGTTGCACTTTCAATCTCCCCCTTTTTGGTAATTGATGACAACATATAGATCAAAGCTTCGACAAACGATAATAAGCATGAAATATATCGTCGCTTTGAGAAGTATGTGACAAGTAAGAGCTCCCCCTAAATTTGTGCATATTTAAAATTTGCTTTGGACTGCAAATGCACAAGGAGTTAGAGTCATGGGTTACTCTTCCATGTCACATACATCTTGGTGGAGCGCTTAAAATGATAAGAATGAAATACATGCACTCATCACCAAGAATAGTGAATGATCACATAAGATAGATAAGATAATAGCATTAAGCAAGCATTAAGTGTAGCTTATGATCAAACACATGATCATCAATGTCTCACAAGCAATGACATAGTATCTCAAGCACTCAAAAGCAAACAAAGTTTGAAAATCCACCAAATAAAGCAAGAGAAAAAAAACAACACTCTCTCTCCCGAAGCCTATGATCTATACATTTTTCTCCCCCTTTGGCAACAAGTTACCAAAAAGTTCCTAGAAAATGCATAGTGCTAGATCGACGCTCAGGCTTGATCTTCAGGTGGTGGTGGAGTCCGGATCACTCCAAGGACGAAGGCTTCCATAGACGCTGAAGTAAACGCTGGAGTTGGAGCTAAAGTAGACGCTGGAGTAGGTTGGGCTGGTGCTACGGCTGGAGCTGAGGCAGTTGCTCTTGTGTCAAGAACTGGCACTGCAGACGACCTCGGACCTCGTGGCACTCTGGCAAAGGCATCAGTGGTTGTCTTCCCTTTCCTCTCCTGCATGTCATCCTGGAGCTGCTCCACTGCAGTCTGAATCTCTGTCACCTTGACATCCAAGTCATAGAACTTTTGTTCCATGATTCTCTCTAGGCTTGCCTGGTTCTGAGTTAGGGTGGCTAGTCCTTTCTCAATCCGCAGGGTGGATGCAATTAGGTAACCAAGCTGCTCTTGTTTGGTTTTCAAGAAATACTCAGATGCCTCCTCTTGAGTTGGCATCTTGGCAGCTTTCTCCTTCCTTGCCTTCTCCTTCTTTGCTTGTGCTTGGGCAGACGATGGTTCATTTTCAGTCATCACAACTTGATTGTCCTCAAAATCTGGACGGATGGGCAGGTGTTCCTTGTCCAATAAGTATATGCCCGTGCCCATCTTGGAGTTGATGAGCTCCTGAATCTGTGGGGCATATCCACAGCTCCTCTTCTGGTCTGCCGCTGTCCTCTTGATAGTCTCTACTATGAGGCTCATCACCTTGAATTTCTGAGGTACATCAAACACATGAAGCAAATTGATTGCATGGCCTCTGATCATCTTGTGATCACCTGACTTGGGCAATAAGGTGTGCCTCAAAATCCAATTGATGGTTGGCAGCCCTGACAGAAGATAGTGCACTGAGCCAAATTTGAAAGTTTCAAGAGCTTCATTTGGAATTTCCTTGTACATATTGGACATTGAGTTATGATCCATCTTCTTCTTGGCATAGATATCCAAGTGATCTGCTTGCTCCTCTGGGGCATTGATGAGCTGTGCCCATTCAGCAACTGTAGATTGGTACCTTGTACCCTCAGACATCCATGTGATCCTCCCATCTGGATAAAAATGTGCTGTGGAGTAGAACTGCATTATAAGCTCCTCATTCCACTTTGTGAGCTTCTTCCCAACAAAGTCAGCTACTCCACAAGCTATGAAGCTGTCATACACTCCAGGGTAGTGTTCCTCATTTTTCTTCATGTAGGTCCAGTCGACCCATCTCATGTCACAAACAATGGGCTTCTTGTCCAACAAAATTGTCTCATAGAAGTCCTGCTGTTCCTTAGTGTGGAACCTGTAGTCAACAGCAGTCCTCCTCCTTGAAGCATACGGATCTGCTTCTCTCCACTTCCTCAGCCCTGAGTCTCTTCTGAGCTTCATGTCCTCAGCCACAGGATGAGCATCATTGTGGTCTGGGATCTTGGGCTTGAGCTTTCTGAGTACTTGCTCTTCATCATCTTCTTCTGCAGCTTCAAGCACTGGGGCCTTGTTCTTCTCAGTTGCAGGTATGCTCCTTGTATTTCTCTTTGGTGCAGACTTGGGCTTGGAGGCAGCTTTGGGTGCTTCTTTGGGCTTAGATGTGGCAGCCCCTGTCCTGATATCATCACCCATAAGCTTAGGTGCCTTAGGTGCTGGTGCAGCAACCTCTTCTTCTTCTTCCTCTTCCATGATGGAAGCCTTTCCAAGCACTCTGGCTACGGTCTTCTTGACCCTTTCCTTCCTTTTCTTGCCTTCAGCAGCAACTGGCTCTTTGGGTGCAGGCTTTTCAGTTGAAGCTCTGGCCTTTGACATAGGCTGCCTGCCTGCTGGCCTTTTGATCTTTAACCCTGGCTTTGTGCCTTGAGCTGGCTCAACTCTCTTTGATGTGGCTTCCTCTTCTGCCACATAATCTTCATCCTCAGAATCTGAAGTTCTCTTCTTCCTCTGTCTGGTGGCAGCTTTTGGCAGATTGCTTGGGGTACTCCTGCTGCCATCATCTGAAGAGCTTGAGGGACTAGTGCCCTCACTCATCTGCACTTGCTCTTCTGACATGTTCTGGCTATCACTCTGGTCTGACATGATGAACAAGCTGACTGCTGACCCTGTGAACAGTTTATAGTTGAGGTAGAATAGATGAGCATCACAAAATGCAGAGATTTTTGCAAAAGAATGATCCAAAAACTTAGTTTTAGTTTCCCACTGAAAGCATCTCGGATCTACCGATTTTCAAACTCGGTGATACCGAAGCAGTTTTTGGAACCTAAACTAGTGAACTCGGTCAGACTGAGTCACAGTTCGGTGGCACCGAGACTGCTAGGGTTTCACAGAGTTCCAAAATCGGTCACACCGATAAGTAATTCTCGGTCAGACCGAGTCTCACTTGTGCAATGGCATAAGCCAAATCGGTGGGACCGAGTTTTTCAACTCGGTGGGTCCGAGATGGTTTCGGCAGAAACCTAAACCTAGAATTTTCGAATCAAACCTAATCTATGAGTTCATTGACTGGATAGAAGTTTATCAAACGTGGCTAGAATCAATATGATCACAATGTGATAGGAATCGGATTGGGGAATAGCACAAAGATCGAGTCCATACCCTAGTTCGACGGAGACTCGCTACGGCGGCAACGGCGGGGTAGAATTCCCGTTGACGGCGACGGAGACCAGCGACTGGAGGCGGCTGGCGGCGAGAAGACGATCCGGAGACCACGTTGGCAGAGCAGGCTATCGCGTGGGCGAAGGGGTTCGGAGAAATTTCCAAATTTTGCCCGTGACTATATATAGCCCGACCCTGTCGGTGTGACCGAGTGGAACAACTCGGTGGCACCGAGATTCATAACTGCGAGCAGTTACTGAAACTCGGTGTGACCGAAAAGTTCAAATCGGTTGCACCGAGATCGAAAATCTAGATCAACTTAATGATCTCGGTAGGACCGAAAGTGGGGTATCGGTCAGACCGAGAATCATAAAGAGGTTTTGGAAGTTTAAGTCTATGACGAATCGGGGACTCCGAGCGCTCCTCACACAGAGTGGTTCGAATCTGACTTGATCAAATTTTGTGATGTAGCATGAATAGAGTTTGAGACGAGAAAAGCATAGATAGCTAGAGGAGGTTCTTAGGCATTCTTGTCCATCCACTTGGCAAAAGGAAATAAAACCAAACAATCAAAACAACAAGTGGATGTCCTTGAATGAGTAAAATATGCAACCAGAATGCTCACACAATAAGATGGCAAATGAAATATGTGACAAGGCATGCACAACCAATTCTAGCATCTATCAAGCAATTCGCGATGACAAGGTCATCTATATATGAGCATATTGACTTAGGAGTCAAGTGAGAACACTTGATCATAGGTCATACTCATCATTTAAGCTCAAGTGGGGTTACCACTTTTACATAAAGCATTGTTGTGTTCACATCTTTAGAGTTGCTTTAGCTCAAGTCTTAGAGTAAAGCTCCCCCTAGATGTGATATCCCCCCTTAGAGGGATGAACTAACCTCGGGTTTTGTCGATGATGACTTCATGTAGATGTTGAAGATGTGGATGCTCAATGTTGATGTAGATCACTTGGAGCTATCCATTTGAGTGAATTGCACTTTCAATACCTACATGGGTTAGTCCCACAAGGAACAAACAAGGATATCCATAGACATAGAGTGATGCACACACAAGATGATGTCCATGAAAACTTTTAGGTTACCTTGTCCCTTGTCTTACCAACAAGAGGGTTTGTGACTCCTTGAACTAGTGCAAGATGTGGAAGTTGATTGCACTTGTCCTTGCCAAAATGATAAGAGTGAAGTATGTTGGCGGAGTCACCCTCAAGAACTCTCTAGTTCTTCTTCTTTTGGATCCACACCATCTTGATGGGAATCCTTGGAGTTGTAGTCGTACTTGATGAAGTGGAACTTGAAGTAGTCTTGGGAATCCACTTGACTAAGGTCTTAGGAGCTTCTTCAAATGCATCAATTTCCTCTTGAAGCTTGTCCTTGCCTTTTTGCTTGTAGTCTTGTGGTGGAAGATCATCTTGAGCTTGTGTCCCCTTGAAAGAAGTATCATACTTCTCTTGTTGAGGAACAAACTTTGTCTTGGGGTATTGATCTTCTTCCCACTCAACTCCATTGGCATTGAACTTTCATTCAAAACCAACACCTTGATTCTTCCGGTGCATTCCTTGCTTGCGCACAATTTCCTCGAATTGCTTACTCCCGGCAAGGCTTTTGTACACTCCTTTCTCTATAATTCCCTTCAATAAGCTATTTTCTTGCTCAAGTGTAACTTGGCTAAGAGAATCATTAGTGGAATCAAGAGAACTACTAGAAGCAACAATATTGGATTTAGCATGATCATTGTTACTGCTAGAGGAAGAATCTTTCTTGTTCTTGTTACTAGACTTGACTTGAGGCATGTAAGTGGATAAGAGTAAACACTTGGCAATGTAAGAAGAAATTTTCTTGCGAAGATCATCATTGATTGCTTTTAAGAACTCATGCTCTTGCTCAAGATTGAGCTTTTCAAAGCGTAATTTCTCATGAGCTCTTAAAAGTTCTCGATGATCTTTGAAGATAGTTTCATGAGCTAACTTAAGAGTGTTTAGTTCTTTAGTTAGAGCCTCAATCTTCTCCTTATCATTGTCATTTGTTTTATCTTGATTAGCATGATTAATTGAAGTTTCATCATAGTATTCATCACTAGAGTTGTCAACAAGCAAATCATCACCTAACAAGTCATCTTCATCACTATTGAAATCAACATACTCGGGGTGTGTTACCTTAGGACCTTTAGCCATGAAGCATCTTCCAATTCCTTCATTTGGTGAGTCAAATATGTCGTAGGAGTTGGTTGACACAAGTGCTAGACCGGCAACACCTTCATCTTGAGTATCTTCGGAGTCGGAGTAATAACTTCTCTCGGAGTGACTGTCGGAGTCGGAGCCGGATACCCATTCACCAACATGAGCTTGATGTCTTTGTTTTGTGTAGCTCCTTGATGATTTTTCCTTCCTTTCCGAATCCTTGCTTCTCCGTGAGTATCTTCGTTCATAACGATCATCTCTACTCCTTCTCTCTCTTGGTGGTGATTCTTTGCTTCTTCTTTTTGGAGAATCTTCTCTTCTCTTGTAGGGAGCCGTACACTCATTGGAATAGTGTCCGGGTCTTCCACAACTGTAGCAGTTTCGCTCTCGACTAGAAGATCTTTTCTCATTGTAGGACCTTGACTTGAAGCTTCTATCTTTGCCTCTACTCTTGTAGAACTTGTTGAAGTTCTTCACCATTAAGCTCAATTCTTCATTGAAGTTTTGTTTCTCACTTGATGATGTAGGGGCTTCACATGAGGCTTTGTAGGCACCACTTGATTTGTTGTGAAGTTCCTCTTTATCCTTAAGTGACATCTCATGAGCAACAATTCTTCCAATCACCTCCGTTGGCTTGAGATCTTTGTAATTGGGCATCATTTGGATCAATGTGCACACGGTATCATATTTTCCATCCAAGGCTCTTAGAATCTTCTTGATGATGAATCTATCGGTCATCTCTTCACTTCCTAAGCCGGCAATCTCATTTGTGATGAGAGCAAGCCTAGAGTACATTTCAGCGACACCTTCACCATCCTTCATTTTGAACTTGTCAAGTTGACTTTGAAGCACATCCAACTTGGATTCCCTGACGGAGTCGGTACCTTCGTGCATATCAATCAAAGTGTCCCAAATTTCCTTTGCATTCTCAAGACGGCTGATTTTGTTGAATTCTTCGGGGCACAATCCGTTGAAGAGAATATCACAAGCTTGAGCATTGTATTGCAACATCTTCAACTCATCCGCGGTAGCTTCACGGTTTGGTTCTTTCCCATAAAAGAAGTCACCTTGCAAACCAACACACACAATAGCCCAAACGGCGGGGTTATGTCCAAGAATATGCATTTTCATTTTATGCTTCCAACTAGCAAAATTAGTACCATCAAAGTAAGGACCTCTACGGTGATAATTTCCCTCGCTAGACGCCATACTCTCCTAGGTTGTGAAACCAAGGCTATGACCACCAAAAGCTATGGAGATCAAAGCAAATGGAGACCAAAGCTCTGATACCACCTGTAGGATCGAAAGTATGTCTAGAGGGGGGGGGTGATTAGACTACTTGACCAAATAAAAACTTAACCTTTTCCCAATTTTAGTTCTTGGCAGATTTTAGCTATTGTAGGACAAGTCAAGCAATCATCACACAATTCAAGCAAGCATGCAAAGAGTATATTGGCAGCGGAAAGTAAAGCATGCAACTTGCAAGAATGTAAAGGGAAGGGTTTGGAGAATTCAAACGCAATTGGAGACACGGATGTTTTTCCCGTGGTTCGGATAGGTGGTGCTATCCTACATCCACGTTGATGGAGACTTCAACCCACAAAGGGTAACGGTTGCGCGAGTCCACGAAGGGCTCCACCCACAAAGGGTATCGGTTGCGCGAGTCCACGGAGGGCTCCACCCACGAAGGGTCCACGAAGAAGCAACCACCCACAAAGGGTCCATGAAGAAGCAACCTTGTCTATCCCACCATGGCCATCGCCCACAAAGGACTTGCCTCACTAGCGGTAGATCTTCACGAAGTAGGCGATCTCCTTGCCCTTACAAACTCCTTGGTTCAACTCCACAATCTTGTCGGAGGCTCCCAAGTGACACCTAGCCAATCTAGGAGACACCACTCTCCAAGAAGTAACAAATGGTGTGTAGGTAATGAACTCCTTGCTCTTGTGCTTCAAATGATAGTCTCCCCAACACTCAACTCTCTCTCATAGGATTTGGATTTTGTGGAAAGGAGATTTTAGTGGAAAGCAACTTGGGAAGGCTAGAGATCAAGATTCATATGGTAGGAATGGAATGTCTTGATCTCAACACATGAGTAGGTGGTTCTCTCTCAGAACATATGAGTTGGAATTGTGTATGTGTTCTGATGGCTCTCTCCCCGAATGAAGAGGAGGTGGAGGGGTATATATAGCCTCCACACAAAATCCAACCGTTACACACAGTTTTCCAATCTCGGTGGGACCGAATCAACAAACTCGGTCGGACCAAAAAGGTAAACCTAGTGACCGTTAGAGATTTTCGGTGGGACTGACATGCAACTCGGTAGGACCGATATGGTTAGGGTTTGGGCATAACGTAATCTCGGTGAGACCGATTACACAAACTCGGTGAGACCGATTTTGGCAATTAGCTAACCAAAGAGTTGGTCAGGCAAACTCGGTGGGACCGATTTGCTCTTTCGGTGAGACCGAAAAGTTACAAAAAGGAAACACTGAATTTACATTGCAATCTCAGTGGGACCGATTCGCTCTTTCGGTGAGACCGAAAAGTTACGAAAAGGAAACAAAGAGTTTGCAATCCCATCTCGGTGAGACCGAGATCCCTATCGGTAGAACCGAAATGCTAGGGTTTGGCAGTGGCTTATGACAAGTGAAACTCGGTGGCGCCGGATAGAAAGAATCGGTATGACCGAGTTTGGCTTAGGGTTTAGGTCATAAGTGGATATGGGAAAGTAGTTGAGGGTTTTGGAGCATATCACTAAGCACATGAAGCAAGAGGCTCATTAAGCAACACCTCATCCCTCCTTGATAGTATTGGCTTTTCCTAAAGACTCAATGTGATCTTGGATCACTAAAATATAAAATGAAGAGTCTTGAGCTTTTGAGCTTGAGCCAATCCTTTGTCCTTAGCATTTTGAGGGTTCCACTTTCACATCCATACCATGCCAATCATTGAGCTTTCTTGAAATAATCATCTTGGAATAGCATTAGCTCAATGAGCTATATGTTGTTATGAATTACCAAAACCACCTAGGGATAGTTGCACTTTCACACCGTGGGTTAGCCCTATATCCCGCCTCCTTTCTCGGGTCACTTGCGCACCAGGCACCGTGCGCCACCCCCGCAGCCTGCCTTCTCCCATGCACCGCCTCTGAGCTGGTCATCGCGCGCCGTCCGACGCCTCCGCAGGTCGCCTTAGTCAGCCCCGTTGTCGATGATGCTGTTCTCAGCCCCTCCTACCTCATCCACTCCACGCTCCCCTTGGTCCCTCTGCATCTCTCGTGCATAGCCACGACTTGTCCTCCAATGGCCAACGTACGACAGTGGTTGTTAATGGAAAATTAGACCCACCCGTGCTACTGTTGTTGCTGGTCGTCAGGTTGGCCGTGCCCAAATCCAACAAGGAGCAGTAGTAGTAGCAGGTACTGGAGGAGATCAAATTATGTGATGTGGCGAGGAGTGTTATTTGCAAAATTTCCGTTGGCCTTCTCTAGTTGTGTCCTCATTACTGCTGCTCCAGACAAGTATGGACTACAGGACGCCTCCGCAGCATGACCAAGTGTCAGTCTTTTTCTCTGAACCTCTTCCTTTCTACTTGCACAATCTGAACTTGTTGCACCTGTCGTTATGTGCTCCACCAAGGATGGCAAAAGAAATTTCTATTTTTCCTTTATAGTGTGTGTTCTTATTAGAAAAAAGAGAAGTCCAGTTTGTAACGATGACATAAAAAGGACATGAATTCCAATTTGAGAAATCAGGGATTGTTCTCTGTTGTAACCTCTGTTAGTTCCAGATTAAAAATGTATTTGTATTGGGAATTTGATTTTGTATCCTCCAATTTAATGAGAACTAGTTGTAGCATCTGGAATCTCTTGCAAAACATTTTCTAATGTAGGCAAACAAAAATGGGCACACTATTTTGCTCGGCACTGATGTGCATGTCGCCGCCGCCATTGCATCCTCCAGCTCAACCCCACCATTGCAGTCCAACGACTCCAGTTGCAGTCATTCGCCACTGTCGTGTGAGGTAAGATGGATCTCAACATCTTGCTCATCCCTGTCACAGCCATGGCTCCCGGCAGGGCACTACCTTGTGAGGAGGGGGCCGGCCTTGCATCCTCCCGCACGAACCCCATAGTGTGCCGCCGCGGGGACCCGGCCTGCAAAGCACTAGCTGTTCACCGCTGTCGGGCCACCACTCCCGGGATTGGGGCCGCTGTGCTCGCGAGATGTGTGCACGCTAATTGACGCTAATCGAAGCTCATCTCCTCCCTTGTGTATGCATCAACAAAAATTGTGTGGGTCGCTGCAGTCCAAGTCGTGCCACAACAGTAGGGCGACTCTTCCAGGACGCATATCATCTCAACCAGCTCCAATTTTGCGTGCACGGAGTGCTGCTCCAGCAAGCTCCTTCATCCCCGGCCCATCCCTGAATGCGGATGCAGCACTGCAGGTTCCCTACCCATTGTGCCTCCTCTCTGCTTCTTCACTCTCCACTTCTCTAGTTTTTGTGTGTGCACGCAAAAAGTTGGCTAAAATGTCTTAGTGCACCAGTACTAGTTTTGTGTGTTTGTTTTCCTTTCTAGCTTAGTCCTTGCTTGCTAATTGATATGGCTTGGATTACTTAAGAGTGTTTTTCATGTGTGTTCTGTACTTCAGGTTCAAGTTCACCCTGCATCCCTGACGTAGCGCTACTCCGGCCCCTCCCCCGCTTGCTGCCAGGTCTATCTCTCCTTCCTCCCCTGCTCGCTATCCTATGAGGAGGTGGACGCGACTACCTGACGAAGGAAGCCGGCCTCCCGGCACTGGCAGTTGCAAAAAAAAATAACAACATCAAGTTCAGAATAAGAAAAGTGAGAAGTTCAAGAAGAACAAAGGTGTTGCCTTCACTCAAGTGCTTGTAAATTGTTAGGTTGTAGCTCGTATATTGTTTGCAACTATCTTCAATTTCTTCAGTAGCTCATACACATTTGCCAAAATCTAGTATTTTCATAATAGTAAAGTTGATAGTTGGCTCGCAGGGACAACCATGTTGATCGTGATTGAAAAAGGATTATGAAATAATATTATTGGGACTGAAGGCCAAGTTTGATGCATGATGTCAAAGGATTCCAAGTCTTTTTCTGAGGCGGCCAATGGCTTTCGAGAGATGCATTCATATCTCACAAGTTTCCAGGGGTTCAAGTTCATTTATATAAGAAGGAATGCCAATTTTGTTGCACATCTGTGTGTGAAAGAGGCACTAAAACTTGATGTACTTGCTATTTTTTTCTTGTAACGCCTACCTACCTAATTAAGACTATTCAATCATAGCTATTTTTGCCTGCCATGCCCTGCACCTCCTCCATCTCAGTGCCACCGTCACAACCCAGCCTCCATTTGCTGGTCGCTGCTAGCTGTTGTTGTTGTGCCCTGCCTCGCCCTCTAGCTAATGTTGGTGCGCTACTGTTCAAGTTCAACTAGAATGCTAGAGAGAGATTTCTGCAAGAGTTTAGCTACTATAGTCCTTGGTTTTGTGTTTGAACTTGTTGTCCATGGTTAAAGATTATGATGTGGCTTTTCTGCAGATGGTCTTCCTATAGATATATCATTTTCCATCCTCGTTATGTCATCGTTACAGAGGTGGTCTGGAGGATCGGGGGAGAGGTGGTGCAGGAGGGAGGGTGGGCCACTCGGAGGGGTTAGATGGACTGACCAGTTTTTATTTTTCGGCGTTTCTACGATCTTAGAAACATGTGCATCGCCCCTAGGGTATGATGATTATTTCTATAGGCATATAAAAGAGAATACAAAGAAATCAATCTATTTTTTATGCTTGTACAACCATGTATTTTTCTATTTTTTATTTATTTTCATAAGGCCAAGAAATTGTGTTCGAGAAGGTCAAGTTTGAGGTAGTTCATGAATTGTTTGTTCAAAACAAAATGTATGTAAGTACGTCTCCCATCAAGAAAAAGGCGAAGGAATATTATTAAAAGTTAAAGCAACTATGATTTTTGTTCTAGAAATACATCCAAGATATACAAAGTAAAAAAGCAACTGTGAGCCACGTTAAATTGTTGTTTCTTATTTTACCTAAAAGAAAAAGATATTTCAAAGCATTAAAATTAAACAAAAACACCCACATCATTGTAGTTATATTTCATCATGCGTGAGAGTCCAAAATGAATAGTTCTTGAAAAGTGCACGTCCATAAGTGCGTTAAAAATGCCCACAGAATGTTCATATAAGATATTTCCAAAAAGGTCAAAATATGAAATGCAAAAATAAAGTTTGTACATGAATAAATTCGGATGGTCTCATGTAAAAAATTTATCAAATACAAAAATGGTTAGATGTGTGCGAAAAAATGTTTAGTTTTTATTTTCCCCAATCATAACAAAAAAGAAAACTCAGAAGTTCAACTTTAATAAAATGAGTAGTTCAAACTTTACTTATTCTCTAAAACCAAGAAGTCGAAATTTAAAAAATGGAGTGGTATGATGTTTATAAAAACTTAGATTTTACTCTTTGCAAAAATCCTACGAAATGTTTTGTTATTAAAGTGGTTTGATGTTTATTACAAGACTAGAATTTTTTTCTACTACCAAGAAATAAAACCAAGAAGTCCAAATTAAAAATATAGAGAAGTTTGATAATTATGTAAGCTATGATTTTCCTCGTTATTAAAGAATGGAATCAAGAAGTTCAAAATAAAATAAAGCAATATTTCAATGTATAAAAAATGGAAAATTTGAATCTGTTGACGGGAAGAACATAAGAAGTTCAGACAAAAATAATACAATAGTACAAAAATAAGAGAGCAATTTGAAACGGATATTTCACCGCTTGTAATAAAAAATAAGAAGTTTGAATTTTAAACATAGAGCAGTTCAAAAAATCATAAAAAACAGGATTATCAGCATTTCTAAAAAAACTCTAGAAGTTCAAATTTAAATAACGGAACTAAACTAAGATTTTGCCGTCACTGAAAGAATAAACCAAGAAGTCCAAATTACAAAAATAGAGAAGTTCGATATTTATAAAAAAACTCAGATTTTCATTGTTACTAAAGAATAAAAATGATGAAGTTCAAACTAAAAAAGAGGAGTAATTCGATGTATATGGGAAACTCAAATTATTACCGTTTCTATGAAACATAAAACAATGAAGTTCAATTTTTTAAAAGAATGTGTGATGCTTATTTGAAAACATATTTCCTTTCTAAGAATATGACTAAGAGGTTGAAATTAAAATAGCAGAGAAGTTCGAAGTATAGAAAAAAACTCAGATTTGTTGCAAGAAGTTCACGTGCACCTCAATGCACGGTTCATAACGGGATGTCCGACCTCCAATTACATGTTTTAAAAATGGCAAAAATGACGTCCAGCCTTCAATTGCGTGTAATTCGACGTATACACAAAAATGTGGCAGAAGTTCATAGTGAAACAACGAGAAGTTCAATTACTGCAAGGAATGCATTTCCGGTGAGAATAAAAGTATAGAAAAATAAAAGCTTAAAAGGTTTGTTGAAAGAAGTTCAAGTGTTCTGTCTGGGGAAGTTAAAAAATTCTTGTGAGAGAGGTTCACCTTATATTTCCATGTTCGATTTTTCCCGTATAAAAATCGAATACAATTCTTTACTCAAAATATAAAAAGGTGAAGTTCATATTGAAATAACAGAGAAGTTCGGAGTTTATTAAAACCTAGGATTTACCTGTTCAAAAAATAAAAAACACAACGCCATTTTTTGCACTTTTAAAAACAACTCATAAACGAAAAAAAGGTTGCTAGAAGCTCAAGTGCTCGACGTGTATTTAGATGTCCAAAATACATAAAAAATATGTTGTTTTTTGTGTTTTAAAATAATTCTCTCAAACCAGAGAGAAGTTCAAAGTGATAACAACCGAAAGTTCATGTACTACATGATGTGTATTTCATATAAGAAAAATACAATAAAGTGAAACAGAGTGAAGTTCAAATAGACATGCCCCAGAAGTTCAACTACTTCATGCAGTGCAAAAAACAACATGTCAAAAATAGAGTGAGGGTCAAAACAAACATGCCCGAGAAGTTCAACTACTTCACGCAGTGCGTTTCCATTCGCAATGAAGGCATAAATCATGATCTCGTCATTTCTATAATTTACTTGAAAACAAGAGGAATATCATTTGTGTAAATTCAAGTCCTCGGTCGGAGAAAGTTAAAAAAAATATTGTGAGAGAGGTTTGTACAAAGAGAATATCATTTGTGTCACACTGACGAAATGGATGGGAAAATTAAAAACGAAAATACGTCACAGAAGTTCAACGTGAAAAAGCACGAAGTTTGACTACTATAGTGAATGAATTTGAGATGAAAAACTTTTAAAATTGTCGCGAGTATGAAAAAACGATCAACACGGGAAAGTTGCGTGTTTACAGCAGTTTTCCATCGGTATATCACTTGCTCAATTCCGGTGAGTGGATGGAGAGCTACAAGCAGTGGATGGAGAGCTACGGGAAAAAAAGCACGTCAAAAACAGAGTGAAGTTCAAATAGACATGTCGAGAAGTTCAGGTTCTTAATGCGGTGCATTTTCGAAGAATCTGTTTCGCGATAAAGGCAGAACGAACGATCTCGCCATTTTCGAAATTACTTGAAAACGGCAAGGAATCACAGAAAACCATCAACATGAAAAAGTTTCGAATTTTCCATAGCTTTTTAGCGGTATATTATTTGCCCAATTCCGATAAAGTTTGTAGAAATTACGGCAAAAATACGTTTTTAGCCATTTTCAAAACTAACATAAAACTGTAATGAAGTAGGAGAAACAGTATATACAAAAAAGTTTCGCATTTCTTCAAGCTTTCCAACGCCATATCATTTGCTGCATTTGGACGTACGATTAAAAAATTAGCTCTAAAATACGAACTCGGTGGAACTTGTACCGTTTTCTAAATTACTTTTAAACCGTTCAAAATTAGAAAAAAACTTTTAACATGAATAAGTAGCGCATTTTCATAAGCTTTCCAACGCCATATTATTTTCCTCAATTGGATTAGCTGTTTAGAAATGGCATCGAAAATACAAACTCAGGTGTTCCATTTGTGAAATTCTACGATTTTACGAATTAATGTTTAACCGTAGGGAATTAGAGAAAACTTTCAACATGTGGAAGGAGCGGTTTTTCAGCAGCTTTCCAATGCCATATTATTTGCCTCATTCCGATAAACGGTTTAAAAATGCGATCGAAAATACGATTCACGTTTTTTGTATGAAGAAAAAATGGTTTTCAAAGCTGCTCTTAAACCGCTTACATTTTGCCAAAAATTTAACTTGGGTCATGATACTGATGTCCATAGCTTTCCAACGGTATATCGCAAGCCCCATTTGGACACCTTTTAGCTGAAGTTCAACCTAGTACTCGGGTAGGTCAGGCGCGTTACTCGGGAACTTCATGTTGTGATCAGAATATTATTCTGATCCCGTGATCAGAATAGTGTTTATATATATAGTAGCACTATTCTAATCTCAGGATTAGAATAACTATTTGGATCATGGCACACCCTATATAGAAGCCGACAGGATCCTCCAGAACTAGCTGAAACAAAAAAAGGTCCGATCCTAAAACTACCCACCCCGATCCCCTACTCCCCGCACAACACACGCATCCACCCCCAACTGGCGACGCGCCACCATCCCGCCCCCAACCGCCGACCGGAGACACCGCCACGGCCTCGCCACTAACCGCCGCCGACTGCCGCCGCCACCAACCGCCGTCGACCGGCGATGCCGCTGCCGCTTGTCCGCAACAGGAGACTCCGTCGCCACCTACCCTGCTCGCCAACACCTTAGATCCGGCCACCATCGCCTGCTCCCGCAAGCCGCCACCGAGGATCCGGTAACCACTACTGCCTCCTCGCGGCGCCGGCGCGGTTCCAGTTACCACGACCATCCACGCGCGCGGATCCACCTAGGGCCGGCGAGCCCCACTCTCCCAATCCCCTGTCCATGAGCCCCTACAGTGGCCTCTGCTTCCTAGCACTGCGCCCCTGCAACGTCCAACAACAATCGTCCTGCAGTCCAACGTCGTCTCCGTGAGCAGTGCCTCCTCACCCGCTCGCTTGTGTAGATCCTTCATGGGACACCATCTGTGTGCTACTCAGCTCTTCCTACACCTCCTCCTACTACCAACCACTGCAATGCATGATCAGGAGTTCCATGACGGGCCATGGGTGCTACAGGAATAACTAGATTTTCACTTTAAATAGGGAGTTCGATGGCAGGCCATAGATGCTGGTCGTCGGCCCATCCATCGTTGTCACCAACCTCCACACAAGTAGCCCCGCCCCTGCGTCTCCGGCCGAATCGACCTCCTGGTGAGGCCCACTACGACCTTCCCGAGGAAGGTTCATCCTTGGGGCGGCTACTGCAGAGGGCTGCTACAGAGAGCGGCCTCCGATCCAAGAGATGGGGGTGGGCTCCCATCCCGACGACCTGTTCTGCATCAGAACGGTGATGAGCACAACAGGGTGCCCTCTGGACAGGTCTCCTCCTTTGTGCAATTCTCTGGCCTTCCTCTTGTGCGATACAAGCATAGTTTTCATCTCTAGACCTGAATTGCAACACATACTTGAATTTAATTGCCTGCATGCAATACTCTAGAGGTCAAACATCTCTGAACCTGAACTCTTGCTCCGCTCCGAAGAAATATTGAGATGCTCTGATTGTGGTGGTTACGCTGGATAGCATAGCGCAGTGGTGGAGGCTTTGCCAACATGTAGACTGGAAAAAGAGAGAAACAAAAACAAGGAAATGGTGTTGAGTTTAGAGAAGCGAAAGGATAAAATTTCTGCATCCTTATCTCCCGCTGCACCCTGCATCCTCCATGTAGTAACACTACTTCTACTACTTTCGTTTTTCATTCATGGGAAACAGTATACTACTTCAACGGTGTCCCATTTCTTCCATTTCTTCTCTAGTCAAACTTGACTTTTCTTCTGAACAAAGGTTTTGTCAAGTTCCTCTTCTCTTCTTCCATTGTAAGTGTGAGCTGTGTGAAAAAAATTAGCCTCGGCCTTCCGACCTACTAGTTTTATGCACTACTTTTTATTAAAAAATGATACTAGCAAATGATTGTAATTAGCATTACAATGTCCCAGTTTTTTGTATGTTCAAGTTGTACTATATTGGAGCATTTATATTTTTTAGTGTGTATCTCCCAGAAAATTCAGTCATAAAAATACAGAAGTTCAGACTGTTCTGCAACTTAGAATGGATGCAGGCCAATGTTTCTATTTTATGCAAATATTGTAGGACTGTAACCTTTTTTTGCAAGGCCCTCTAGTAGCTAGAAACTTGTTTTTTCTACGGTTGTGATAATGCTACATAGAGTGGGGGAGAAAGTTCTACTTCTCCTGTGCCTGCACTGCTAACAGTATAAATATAAATATCAATTTAGGAATTCACATAAGTTTGGGATGCTTGAAAAAAAGGATATTGAAGTTAATTTACCAAAACAAATGATTTGCTATGCAAAAGAACATGAGATGTTTAAAAAAATAAAGGAAAAATGAAAAATATAAATATAACTATCGAAAAACCATCAGAAAAGTTTGTGTGTTAAATGGCGTAGAGCGTTAGAGCAATAATTGTTAACAGAGCCTCACCCATAAAATGTTAACTCTAGAAGTTCAAATTCAATAAACCGGAGAGTTTGAAAATAATGGGAAAAGAAAAAAGAGACACCTACTTGTTTGTATAGATTCACCCCATGGATTTCCTCGTTACTAAACATATTTTTACGTACTCCCTCTGGTCCTTTTTACTCTGCATATTGGATTTGCCGAAAGTCAAACTTTGCTAAGTTTGACCAAATTTATATTAGAAATTATTAGCATCTATAATATGTAATAAATATAATATGAAAATATATTCCAAGATGAATCTAATGATATTGGTGTTGTTATGTGAATGTCTATAATTTTTTGTATAAACTTGGTCAAAGTTGGATGAGATTGACTTCGGTCAAACCTAATATGCAGAGTAAAAAGGACCGGAGGGAGTATTCAAAAAAATCTTGTGAACCATCGCGCGTATGAAAAAATGACCAACATGGGAAAGTTGTGTGTTTTCAACAGCTTTCCATCGGTATATCATTTGCTCAATTCCGGTGGGTGGGTGTGGAGTTACGGGCAAAAAACAACACATGAAAAAAAGAGTGAAGTTCAAATTGACATGCCCAGAAGTTCAACTTCTGCACGCAGTGCACCTCTGAACACTCTGTTTTGACGATGAAAACAGAACGCTTGATTTCATCGTTTCCAAAATTTATAGAGAAAATGGAATTTCCCCGTTATACAAAAACACCTAGAGGTTCAAATTTAAATTTGGGAAGTTCAATGTTTATTACAATATCAAGAAGGTCAAATTGAAAAAATCGAGCAGTTCAAAAAGTTTATAAAAACAAAATTTTCCTTCTTTTAAAAATAAGACCTAGAAATTCAACTTTAAATAATTGAGCAATTCAATATTTGTTACATACATAGTACTTTTCCCATTACTAATGAATAACACCAAGAAGTCCAAAATTTAAAAAATTGACGTTGTTTAATGTTTATAAAAATTCAGATTTTCCCCAATGCTAAAGATTAAAACCAAGAAGTTCAATTTAGAAAAAAATGGAGTAGTTCAATTTATATAAAAAACACAAATTTTCACGTTACTAGTGAATAAAACTAAGAAGTTCAATTGAAAAAGGCGGAGCAGTTTGATATTTATTTGAAAAAATGGAATTTTCTAGTTACTAAAGAATGAAACCAATAAGTTCAATTTCAAATAACGAACAAGTTCGATGTTTCTAAAACAACCTCTAATTTTTCACATTTCTAAAAAATACAGAATGAAGTTCAAAAAAAGGGTAGAGCGGTTCAATGTCTATAAAAAAGTCAGATATTTTTACATAACCGGGAGAAGTTTAGATTGATAATTGCTTGAAATTCACGTACTACACGGTGTGCATTTTGTATTAAAAAAGGATAAAAAGGCAATGTCCAAATCTTTTATTGTTATAAGTTCAAGTCCTCAAAAAATTATTGTGAGAGAGGTTTGTACAAAAGGAATATCATTTGTGCAACACTGACGAATGGATTAGAAAAGTACAAACAAAAATACATCACAAAAGTTCAACATGAAAACAGCAGGAAGTTCACCTACTATACTGAATGAATTTCAGATGAAAAACTTTTAAAATCGTCACTAAAATCTGAGTTTTAATGTCATTGGTGCGGTGCAACTGGTTCAATGCTTGTTACAAACCCAAAGAAGGTCATTAAAAAAAGCATCTCAAACAATTTTATAACAAAGATTTTCTCTCTTAAAATAAACCTAGAAGTTAAAATTTAAAAATAGAACGGCTCGATGTCTATCAAAAAGTAGGATTTTTTTTCTGTTACTAAAAGAAATAAAACCAGGAAGTCCAATTTAAAAAGATGGAGAAGTTCAGTGATTATAGAAAACTCATATTTTCCTTGTTATTGAAGAATGGAAATTAGAAGTTCAAAAATTAAATAACAAGAAGTTCAACTTTTAAAAATAGTGCGCTTTAAAATTTCATACAAAAGATTAAGAAAAAACCAGGAAGTCCATATTAAAAAGATGAATAAGTTCGATGATTATAGAAAACTCAGATTTACCTCGTTATTAAAGAATGGAAACAAGAAGTTCAAAAATAAAATAACAATAAGTTCAACTTTTAAAAATAGAGCGCTTGAGAATTTATTAAAAAATGATTAAGAAATTCAGATTAGTGTTCATAAAAAACTCAGATATTTTCACGTAACCGAGAGAAGCTCAGGTTGATAACTGCCAGAAGTTCACGTACTACATAGTGTGCATTTTGTATGAAAGAAAAAGAATGAAAAAGCAAAGGCTAAAAAAATGTTGCTAGAAGTTCAAGTGCTCTGTCCGGGGAAGTTCAAATTTTTTTGCGAGAGAGGTTCACCTTGTATTTCCATGTTCAAAAACACAAAAAAGAAATTGTTTTTTGCGTTTTAAAATAATTCTCTCAATCCACAAAGAAGTTCAGTTATTATTTGGGAGCAATTTGATTTAAAAAAGAAAATACAAAATTCAAATTATAAAAATGGAAAAAGTTCATGTACTGCATGGTGTGTGTTTAATATGAGACAAATGAATTAAAAGGCAAGGTCCAATTTTGTTGTTGTTATAAGTTCAAGTTCTCGGTCAAAGAAAGTTAAAAAAATTATTGTGAGAGAGGTTTGAACAAAAGAAATATTATTTGTGCAACACTAACGAATGGATGAGAAAATTACAAATGAAAATACGTCACAGAAGTTCAACGTGACAACAGCAGGAAGTTCAACTACTACACTGAATGAATTTCAAATGAAAAACTATTAAAACCGTAGCGAGTATGAAAAAAATGATCAACACGGGAAAGTTGCGTGTTTACAACAGCTTTCCATCGGTATATCACTTGATCAATTTCGGTGAGTGGATGGAGAGCTACGGGCAAAAAAGCACGTGAAAAATAGAGTGAAGTTCAAGTAGACATGTTGAGAAGTTCAGGTTCTTCACGCGGTGCATTTTCGAAGAATCTGTTTCGCGATAAAGGCAGAACGAACGATCTCGCCATTTTCGGAATTACTTGAAAACGGTAAGGAATCACAGAAAACCATCAACATGAAAAAGTTTCGAATTTTCCGTAGCTTTTCACTGGTATATTATTTGCCCCATTCCGATAAAGTTTGTAGAAATTACGGCAAAAATACGTTTTAGCCATTTTCAAAACTGACATAAAACCGTAATGAATTAGGAGAAACAATATATACAAAAAAGTTTCGCATTTCTTCAAGATTTCCAACGCCATATCATTTGCTGCATTTGGACATACGGTTAAAAAATTAGCTCGAAAATACGAACTCGGTGGAACTTGTACCGTTTTCTAAATTACTTTTAAACCGTTCAAAATTAGAAAAAACTTTTAACATGAATAAGTAGCGCATTTTCATAAGCTTTACAACGCCATATTATTTGCCTCAATTTGATTAGCCGTTTAGAAATGGCATCGAAAATACAAACTCGGGTGTTCCATTTGCGAAATTCTACGATTTTCCGAATTAATGTTTAACCATAGGGAATTAGAGAAAACTTTCAACATGTGGAAGGAGCGGTTTTTCAGCAGCTTTCCAACGCCATATTATTTGCCTCATTCTGATAAACGGTTTAAAAATGCGATCGAAAATACGATTCATGTTTTTTGTATGAAGAAAAAACGGTTTTCAAAACTGCTCTTAAACCGCTTACATTTTGCCAAAAATTAACTTGGGTCATGATACTGATGTCCATAGCTTTCCAACGGTATATCGCAAGCCCCATTTGGACACCTTTTAGCTGAAGTTCAACCTAGTACTCGGGGAAGGTCAGGCACGTTACTCGGGAAGTTCATGTTGTGATCAGAATATTATTCTGATCCCGTGATCAGAATAGTGTTTATGTATGTGTGTGTGTGTGTGTGTATATATATATATAAAGAGAGAGAGAGAGAGAGAGAGAGTAGCACTATTCTAATCCCGGGATTAGAATAGCTATTTGGATCACGGCGCGCCCTATAAGGGCCCGATTAGCTATTCCTGAGATCACGTAGAAGAAAAAAAAATATCCCAACCAACCGTCCCACCTCCCGCACCTCTCGCCCTCCCCTGGATCCCGAACCCCCTCCCAAGCGACAGCGGGCCCGCCCCCGAACCCTCGCGCCGCCGCCGCCGCTGCTGACCCGGCGCGCCGCTGCCGCCACCCCTCATCCCTCGCACCACCGCCGCTACTAAGCCCGCGCGTCGCAGCCCCTGACCCCACGCGACGCCGCCGCCCCTGACCCCACGCGCCGCCGCCACCACGCACCCCAGCTCGTCAGCGCCGCCCCGGACCCTGCGCATCGCCGTCTCCACCAACCCTCGCATCGCCGTGGTTGCCACATCCAGCACGCCACCGCCGCAACTGCCACCCCCGTGACCGCCTGCACACTTGAATCTGGCAAGATCCCGGTCGGACCAGGCTAGGGATGACCTCCGCGGGCGCTGTGGTTGCCGTGGACTGCGCCCAACCGTCGCCGTGGACTGCTCCTCTCTCTCTTGCCATCCACCTGCACCTCGAGGAGTGCTCGACCTGCAGCAAGAGGAGGGCACGACCTGCTGCTTGGTGGCCACATCCGGCAGAGAGGAGAGAGGCGGTTGGGAGACGGATCTTGCATGCGGCCCTCCGACCAGAGTGCTGCCGAACTGCTGCATCGCCAGCCACCAGCAGCAGCACGTCGCCTTTACCATCTCCTGTACAGAACGCTGACACTGAGCCTCTCATCCCATCTGCCTCCTCCGGTGTTTGTTTGCTGAAAAACTCTGGTCACTGTCCTGTTCCTCCCGACCTCCCTCTTCCCCCGTAGTGACAAACCTTCTCCCAGCAGCGAGCTGCTGTCCGTAGCGTCCTCTCAGGCACTGTCGAACTGTTGTTGGTGCACTGCTACTGCAGTTCAGCTTGAGTGCGAGAGGAAAAAGATTTCTGAGAAAGATTAGTTGCTGCTGTTGTCCTAGGTTTTTTTTGTCTTAAATTATTTCCGTTTCTAGGAAGTGTATGTGTTGGTCGTGCATGTAGCACGTGAAGTGTATGTGTTTTGTTGTGCATAATTTTTTTGATTTTCAATAGCACGCAAAGTTCATGTTTTAGAAATTTCGAAGTTCACGTGTACCACACACAGAAGAAATTCATCAAATGAGAAAAAGGGACCGCCTAGGCCATTTCACCAAAAGCAAAAAATGAATAGAATGTCGCGACAAAAAAATCAAAAGTTCAAAAGATGTAACATAGTGACATCTAGAAAAATGGAAAAAACCATAATTTTGTTTTGTATGTTTAACCATTTCTAAACAATACTTAGAAGTTAGAGTTCAAATTTTGTTTTGTATGTTTAACCATTTCTAAACAATACTTAGAAATTCAAATATAAGTAACAACGAAGTTCAAATGTTTATTATGAAAAGTGATACGTCTCCGTCGTATCTACTTTTCCAAACACTTTTGCCCTTGTTTTGTACTCTAACTTGCATGATTTGAATGGAACTAACCCAGACTGACGCTGTTTTCAGCAGAATTACCATGGTGTTATTTATGTGCAGAAACAAAAGTTCTTGGAATGACCTGAAACTTCACGGAACAACTTTTCGGAAATAATAAAAAATACTTGCAAAAGATGAAGGCCAGGGGGCCCACCACCTGTCCACGAGGGTGGGGGGCGCGCCCCCTACCTCGTGGGCCCCCTGGAGCTCCTCCGACCTCAACTCCAACTCTATATATTTGGTTTCGGGGAGAAAAAAAATCAGAGAGAAGGATTCATTGCGTTTTACGATACGGAGCCGCCGCCAAGTCCTAAAGCCTCTCGGGAGGGCTGATCTGGAGTCCGTTCGGGGCTCCGGAGAGGGGAATCCATCGCCATCGTCATCATCAACCATCCTCCATCACCAATTTCATGATGCTCATCGCTGTGCATGAGTAATTCCATCGTAGGCTTACTGGACGGTGATGGGTTGGATGGGATCTATCATGTAATCGAGTTAGTTTTGTTTGGGTTTGATCCCTAGTATCCACTATGTTCTGAGATTGATATTGCTATGACTTTGCTATGCTTAATGCTTGTCACTAGGGCCCGGGTGCCATGATTTCAGATCTGAACCTATTATGTTTTCATCAATATATGAGAGTTCTTGATCCTATCTTGCAAGTCTATAGTCACCTATTATGTGTTATGATCCGTTAACCTCGAAGTGACAATAATCGGGATACTTACCGGTGATGACCATAGTTTGAGGAGTTCATGTATTCACTATGTGTTAATGCTTTGTTCCGGCACTCTATTAAAAGGAGGCCTTAATATCCCTTAGTTTCTGTAAGGACCCCGCTGCCACGGGAGGGTAGGACAAAAGATGTCATGCAAGTTCTTTTCCATAAGCACGTATGACTATATTCGGAATACATGCCTACATTACATTGATGAACTGGAGCTAGTTCTGTGTCACCCTAGGTTATGACTGTTACATGATGAACCGCATCCGGCATAATCCTCCATCACTGATCCATTGCCTACGAGCTTTCCATATATTGTTCTTCGCTTATTTACTTTTTCGTTGCTATTGCTATCATCACTACAAAATACCAAAAACATTACTTTTGCTATCATTACCTTTTGCTACCGTTACCACTACTATCATATTACTTTGCTACTAAACACTTTGCTGCAGATATTAAGTTTCCAGGTGTGGTTGAATTGACAACTTAGTTGCTAATAATTGAGAATATTCTTTGGCTCCCCTTGTGTCGAATCAATAAATTTTGGTTGAATACTCTAACCTCGAAAACTGTTGCGATCCCCTATACTTGTGGGTTATCAAGACTATTTTATGGCGCAGTTGCCGGGGAGCATAGCTCTATTCTTTGAGTCACTTGGGATTTATATCTGCTTATCATTATGAAGAACTTGAGAGATCCAAAAACCAAGATTTATCCCTCAACTACGAGGGGAGGTAAGGAATTGCCATCTAGCTCTGCACTTGATTCACCTTCTGTTTTGAGTAAGCTTGCGACACCTAAACCTGCTTCTGCTATTCGTTCTGATATGTTGCATGTTATTGATGATGCCACTTCTGTTATGCATGATACTTATGATGAAACTACTTCTATGCTTGATACTACTGTGCCACTTGGTGAATTTCTTGATGAACAACTTGCTAGGGCTAGAGAGAATGAAAATATTGAATCTGATAATACTGATGAAAGTGATGATGAAGACTTGCCTGTTATTCCTAAGGGTTATGTTTTTGATAAAGAAGCTTCTTTAGCTATTTTAGCTTGCAAAGATAGATATGAACTTAAGAGGTTATTAGCTAAATGGAATCAGTAATTTCTAAATGCTAGAATGAAACCTGCCCCTGCTTTTGCTACTTCACCTATCTATGTTACCGATAAGGATTATGAATTCTCTGTTGATCCTGATATAATTACTTTGGTTGAATCTGATCCTTTTCATGGCTATGAATCTGAAACTGTTGTGGCACATCTTACTAAATTAAATGATATTGCCACCCTGTTCACTAAAGATGAGAGAACTCGCTACTTTTATATCCTTAAAATATTTCGGTTCTCATTAAAGGGTGATGCTAAGATATGGTTTAATTATCTTGATCCTGGTTGTGTGCGTAGTCCCCAGGATATGATTTATTACTTCTCTGCTAAATATTTCCCTGCTCATAAGAAACAAGCTGCCTTAAGGGGTATATATAATTTTGTGCAAATTGAAGAAGAGAGTCTCCCACAAGCTTGGGGGAGGCTTCTCAAGTTACTTAATGCTTTGCCTGATCATCCTCTTAAGAAAAATGAAATACTTGATATCTTTTATAATGGACTAACCGATGCTTCCAGAGATTACCTGGATAGTTGTGCTGGTTCTGTTTTCAGGGAAAGAACACCGGATGAAGCTGAAATTCTATTGAATAATATGTTGACAAATGAAAATAATTGGACACCTCCGAAGCCAATTCTGGAGCCTATTCCTAAACCAACTCCGAAGAAGAGGGGTATTCTATTTCTCAGTCCTAAAGATATGTAAGAGGCAAAGAAATCTATGAAAGAAAAAGGTATTAAAGCTGAAGATGTTAAGAATTTACCTCCTATTGAAGAAATACATGGTCTTAATTTACCGCCTGTTGAAGAAACATATGATCTTAATCCTTTACCTATTTAAGAAACTCATGGTCTTGATAACCCGACACAGGTAGAAAAGGTAAATTCTCTCTATAGATTTGATGAAGGTGATATCCCTCGTTATAAGTTTGCTAGCCCATGCTTAGATGAGTTTGATAAATTTATGGCTAAGCAAGAAGACTTCAATGCTTATTTTGGTAGACAATTGAAATACAATTCAAATATGCTTGAACACTTGGGTGATTATATGGCTAATGTCAAAGGTGAACTTAAACTTATTAGTAAACATGCTTCTATGGTTACCACTCAAGTAGAACAAGTACTTAAAGCTCAAAATGATTTGCTCAATGAATTGAATAGTAAGAATAATGATAATGATGTTAGAGTTATGACTAGAGGTGGTAAAATGACTCAGGAACCTTTGTATCCTGAAGGCCATCCTAAGAGAATTGAGCAAGATTCTCAGAGAAATAATGTAGATGCACCTAGTCCTTCTAAAAGGAAGAAAAAGAAAAATGATAGGACTTCACATGCTTCTAGTGAACCTATTGCTGAAACACCTGAGAATCCAAATGATATTTCTATTTCTGATGCTGAAACACAATCCGATAATGAACCTGAAACTAGTAATAATGTTAATGATAATGTTCATGATGATGCTCAACCTAGTAATGATAACGATATAGAAATTGAACCCGCTGTTGATCTTGATAACCCACAATCAAAGAATCAACGTTATGATAAGAAAGACTTTGTTGCTAGGAAACATGGTAAAGAAAGAGAACCATGGGTTCAGAAACCCATGCCTTTTCCTCACAAACCATCCAAGAAAAAGGATGATGAGGATTTTGAGTGCTTTGCTGAAATGATTAGACCTATCTTTTTGCGTATGCGATTAACTGATATGCTCAAAATGAATCCTTATGCTAAGTATATGAAAGAAATTGTTACTAATAAAAGAAAGATATCGGAAGCCGAAATTTCCACCATGCTTGCTAATTATACTTTTAAGGGTGGAATACCTAAGAAACTAGGAGATCCCTGTGTACCAACTATACCATGCTCCATTAAAAGAAACTATGTTAAAACTGCTTTATGTGATCTTGGAGCTGGTGTTAGTGTTATGCCTCTCTCTTTATATCGTAGACATGACTTGAATAAGTTGACACCTACTGAAATATTTTTGCAAATGGCTGATAAATCAACTGCTATACCTGTCGGTATTTGTGAGGATGTGCATGTTGTAGTTGCAAATGTTACTATTTTAACGGACTTTGTTATTCTTGATATTCCCAAGGACGATAGTATGTCTATTATTCTTGGAAGAACCTTTTTGAATACTGCAGGGGCTGTTATTGATTGCACTAAAGGCAATGTCACTTTTCATGTTAATGGTAATGAGCATACGGTACACTTTCCGAGGAATCAACCTCAAGTTCATAGTATCAACTCTATTGGAAAAATTCCATCGATTATATTTGGAGGTTTTGAATTTCCTCTTCCTACTGTCAAGAAGAAATATGATATTCTTATTATTATGGATGTGCATATCCCCGTTGAGGTAACGTAGTGTTATTCGAAATTTCTCTGGTTTCATGTTATTCGAAATGAGTTTGTTAACAAGACTTGATCAACCTTGTTAGTGGATTCCTTTTGATGAGCATGAGATGGATGAAACTAGAAGGCACAACCTTCTAGACCCCACTTTTACTTTCTGTTATTTATATTAAATAAAATAAAATAAGTATTTTTCTGTCTGTTATCTGATTATCCGTGCAATATAAAAATACCCCGAAAATAAAAGTTCTCCAAATGCCCTGAAATTTAAATATGATTTTTTCTGGAATATTTGAGAATATTTGGCACTGAGAACATAGCAGGGGGTCACCCACCTGCCCACGAGGGTGGAGGGCGCGCCCCCTGCCTCGTGGGCCCATGGTGGCCCTCCTCCACTTATCCTTTCACCCACACACTCCTTCCTCCCACAAACATGAATAACCAGCTCAAACCCGAGTCCAAGCTCGTTTTGCTGCCATTTTCGATCTCCTTGCTCAAAGCACCTCTCACAAAACTGCTTGGGGAGATTGTTCCTTGGTATGTGACTCCTCCATTGGTCCAATTAGTTTTTGTTCTAGTGCTTTATTCATTGCAAATTTGTGCTGCCTAGGTGACCATGTTCTTGAGCTTGCATGTCAAATTTATATGGTTCCAAGTAGTTTTGATGCATGATATAGGCTCTAGGCACTTGTAGGAGTAGTTGCTATCGATATTATTGAGTTTGGTTTACTTTTATTTTGAAGTTACTAAAAAAAATTCAGAATTTTTCAGAGGAATAAATATGCTTAGGAAAATGTTCCAAGGTGGTTCTTCAAGGAAGCAAGGACCGAGGCTTGCAATGCGTGATGCTGATGATGAGCCACCAAGAGACGCTCCAGTGCGTCCTTGTGAATGGCCTTCTGAGAAATTTATGGATCGAGCGGGAATTGAAGAAGAATTTAACGCATATTTGCGTAATGCTGATCTTGTGAGCTTCGAGGAAGAGAAGTGCAGCCAGTATTACCATCTCACTAGTTCCTTTGTGAGGAGGTTTGAATTTTCATCTTCACGTAGTTCTCCAACTGTCCTGTTTGATCTTTATGAAAATTCTTATACTATGGACTTAGAGGATTTTACCACTGTTTGCAAACTTCCACAATGGGGTAGTATCAGGGATCCTCGCAAATATGAATTTAGAGATTTTCTTGCTAGTATAACCGTGGGAGAATCTAGAGATATAACACAAGCTACCATAGGGAGCATTCACTTTCCTGCTATACATTATTTTGCTCTCTTCATAGGTAGATGCATTAATGGTAAAGATGAGGCATGTCACATGTGTGTCCCTGACCTCAGTATTCTTAGGAGTGTTGTGTTAGGAGATAAATCTTATAATTTGGGAGCCATTGTTGCACGTAGGTTGCATCTTAATAGATTTAATGGAGATTTCTTTGGAGGAATTTATGCAACCTGCATAGCTAATTTTCTTGGTATAGCCATACGCGAAGATGATATTGAATTACCCCCTGCTTACCTAGACTTTAATGCTATGGTTCACCACCAGTTTGTCGAGAGGAATGAATCACCTCTCCAGTATCGACTAATCTTTGACAGACGCCATGCTGTCCATATTACTCTCCCTGCTCCTGCCTTCTTTGATTATCAGGCAAAAGGAAGATATGTTATTACCAGAGAGGAGGCAGATGAGTACGAGAGGAGGGCGGAGGCCGCTCGTCGCCATGCTGCAGCTCAGGAGGCGATAGCCGCTGCATCTCAGTACGACCCCAACTTTTACTATGGATATCCGCCAGGCCAGCCGTGGCCATAGACCAACTTAGGACAAAAGCCTAAGCTTGGGGGAGTACGTATTTCCCACCGACAGTACATTTATGGTCACACACTCATTGCTATATGTCGGTGCTCATACTTTTTCATTGTATCATCCATGACTAGTTTATTTTCTTTTTTATGCTTTCTTCTTGTGTGTTTAATAAACCTTAATAAAAACCAAAAAATTAGCTGTAGCTTTTAATTAGTTTACTTTCCATGCTTGTAGTAGTAATTAAAAAGAAAACCCAAAGAAATTTCTTGTTCTTCTTTTGCTTGTTGGGAGCTTTCCCGTGTAAATAGTTTTATTTCTTTTCTTTTCTTTAGGGGTCGATAGGAGAAGACCATAATTAAATTGTTGAAGTGGCTCTTATATGCATTATTGTTTATCTGACAAAAGAGCCCATATTGCCTTGTCTTCTCCTGTTTATTGAATGCTTGCCGATTCCAGCTTAGTCCAATGCACGTGCACTATTATTATTATTCACATCATTCGGTCATGCAAGTGAAAGGCAATTATGACGATATATGATGGACTGACTGAGATGAGAAAAGCTGGTATGAACTCGACCTCTCTTGTTTTTGTAAATATGATTAGTTCATCGTTCCTGATTCGGCCTATTATGAATAAACATGTTTGCAATGACAACTAGAGATCATAGTTTCTTGTGCCATGCTTGATTAGCTATGAGTTATAATGGTTTACCTTGCGTGCCAACATGCTTGGTTATGATGTGGTATGATAGGGTGGTATCCTCCTTTGAATGATTTAAGTGACTTGACTTGGCGCATGTTCACGCATGTAGTTGAAACAAAATCAACATAGCCTTCACGATATTTATGTTCATGGTGGATTATATCCTACTCATGCTTGCATTCGGTGTTGATTAATTTTAATGCATGTTCATGACTGTTGTCGCTCTCTAGCTGGTCACTTCCCAGTCTTTTGCTAGCCTTCACTTGTACTAAGCGGGAGTACTGCTTGTGCATCCAACTCCATAAACCCCAAAGTTATTCCATATGAGTCCACCATACCTACCTATATACGGTATCTACCTGCCGTTCCAAGTAAATTTGTATGTGACAAACTCTAAACCTTCAAATAAATATCCTATTTTGTATGCTCGAATAGCTCATGTATCAACTAGGGATGTCCATATCTTCCATGTTAGGCGGGTTATTCTCAAGAGGAGTGGACTCCGCTCCTCACTCACGAGAAAATGACTGGTCACCGGGATGCCCAGTCCCATGCTTTATGCAAACTAAATCAAAATAATTGCAAACAAAACTCCCCCTGGGACTCTTGTTAGTTGGAGGCACTCGTTGTTTCGAGCAAGCCATTGATTGATGCTTGTTGGTGGAAGGGGGAGTATGAACTTCACCATTCTGTTTGGGAACCGCCTATAATGTGTGTAGCATGGAAGATATCGCCATCTCTTGGTTGTTATGTTGACAATGAAAGTATACCGCTCAAAATATTATTCACCTCTATTTCAAAACCGAGCTCTGGCACCTCTACAAATCCATGCTTCCCTCCGTGAAGGGCCTATCTATTTACTTTTATGCCGAGTCATCATCTTCTTATTAAAAAGCACCAGTTGGAGAGCACTGCTGTCATTTGCATTCATTATTGTCAGTTTACATTGGGTATGACTTGACTGGATCTCTTTTACCATGAATTACAATGTCTAGTCAGTCCTTGATCTTTAAAGGTGCTCTGCATTTATGTTTTGCGGTCTCAGGAAGGGCTAGCGAGATACCATCTTGTTATATCATATTATGATTGTTTTGAGAAAGTGTTGTCATCCTAGATTCATTATTATTGCTCGCTAGTTGATTATGCCATTGATATGAGTAAACTTGAGACCTAAGCGTTATTGTGAATGTGGTTAGTCATAATCTTTGCTAAAAACTTGAATGCTGGCTTTACATATTTACAACAACAAGAGCAAACAGAGTTTGTGAAAGTTTTTCTTTATCACTTTTAGTTTATCAACTGAATTGCTTGAGGACAAGCAAAGGTTTAAGCTTGGGGGAGTTGATACGTCTCCGTCGTATCTACTTTTCCAAACACTTTGGCCCTTGTTTTGGACTCTAACTTGCATGATTTGAATGGAACTAACCCGGACTAATGCTGTTTTCAGCAGAATTACCATGGTGTTATTTATGTGCAGAAACAAAAGTTCTCGGAATGACCTGAAACTTCACGGAACAACTTTTCGGAAATAATAAAAATCCTTGCAAAAGATGAAGGCCAGGGGCCCACCACCTATCCACGAGGGTGGGGGCGCGCCTGCCCCCCTAGGGTGCCCCCCCTACCTCGTGGCCCCCCTGGAGCTCCTCCGACCTCAACTCCAACTCTATATATTTGGTTTCGGGGAGAAAAAAATCAGAGAGAAAGATTCATCACGTTTTACGATACGGAGCCGCCGCCAAGTCCTAAAACCTTTTGGGAGGGCTGATCTGGAGTCCGTTCGGGGCTTCGAAGAGGGGAATCCGTCGCCATCGTCATCATCAGCCATCCTCCATCACCGATTTCATGATGCTCACCGCCGTGCGTGAGTAATTCCATCGTAGGCTTGCTGGACGGTGATGGGTTGGATGGGATCTATCATGTAATCGAGTTAGTTTTGTTAGGGTTTGATCCCTAGTATCCACTATGTTCTGAGATTGATGTTGCTATGACTTTGCTATGCTTAATGCTTGTCACTAGGGCCCGAGTGCCATGATTTCAGATCTGAACCTATTATGTTTTCATCAATATATGAGAGTTCTTGATCCTATCTTGCAAGTCTATAGTCACCTATTATGCGTTATGATCCGTTAACCCCGAAGTGACAATAATCGGGATACTTACCGGTGATGACCATAGTTTGAGGAGTTCATGTATTCACTATGTGTTAATGCTTTGTTCCGGTACTCTATTAAAAGGAGGCCTTAATATCCCTTAGTTTCTGTAAGGACCCCGCTGCCACGGGAGGGTAGGACAAAAGATGTCATGCAAGTTCTTTTCCATAAGCACGTATGACTATATTCGGAATACATGCCTACATTACATTGATGAACTGGAGCTAGTTCTTTGTCACCCTAGGTTATGACTGTTACATGATGAACCGCATCCGGCATAATCCTCCATCACTGATCCATTGCCTACGAGCTTTCCATATATTGTTCTTCGCTTATTTACTTTTTCGTTGCTATTGCTATCATCACTACAAAATACCAAAAACATTACTTTTGCTATCATTACCTTTTGCTAATATTACCACTACTATCATATTACTTTGCTACTAAACACTTTGCTGCAGATATTAAATTTCTAGGTGTGGTTGAATTGACAACTCAGCTACTAATACTTGAGAATATTCTTTGGCTCCCCTTGCGTCGAATCAATAAATTTGGGTTGAATACTCTACCCTCGAAAACTGTTGCGATCCCCTATACTTGTGGGTTATCAAAAAGGAAGGAAGGTCAAAGTAAAAAATAGTGCATTTCAAAAAGTTATAAAAAGTGGCTTTTCCCATTTATAAAAAAGACACCATTCAATCTTTTAACAATAAAAAAGATGGAGAGGTCCAAAAACCTTCACCATTGAAGTTAGTGTATAGAACAAGGGCCATATTCACAGAAAAAATTAATTTTTGTATGTTCGGAATGGTGTGTTGA
The DNA here is from genome assembly GCF_056163025.1 of Triticum urartu. Lineage (NCBI taxonomy): Eukaryota > Viridiplantae > Streptophyta > Magnoliopsida > Poales > Poaceae > Triticum > Triticum urartu. The sequence continues at coordinate 331,702,419 of NC_141879.1, forward strand.
GAAATCAATAAAATTGGAAAATCCAAATCTCCTGATTGGCAAACCATAATAAATCAAACAGAAAAACTGATTAGTTCAAAAAATATAAAACTTTAAAGCAGATACTTAAACATTTCTAAATAAAAAAACAAGAAGTTCAAATTTTAAAAATAGAGCAATTCACAAATTCATAAGAAAGTATTTTCACCATTTCTAAATAAGAAACACGAGAAGTTCAACTTTTAATAATGAACAAGTTCAATATTTATTACAAACCTATGATTTTTCCGTTACAAAAATTATAATCCAAGAAGTTCAAATTAAAAAAATAGAGAAGTTCGATATTTATAAAAAACTTAAATTTTGCTTGTTATTAAAGAAATAAAATCAAGAAGTTCAGAATTTTGGAATGTATACACAAATCTCAAATTATTTCCATTTTTAGGAAAAATAATAGTATCAAGTTCAATCTTAAAAAAATTGTGTGATGCTTATTTAAAAACCATATTTTCTCTGTTTTTCACGTGAAAGTTGCGTGTTTTCAACAGCTTTCCATGGGTATATCATTTGCTCAATTCTGGGTAAGTGGTTGGAGAGTTACAGGTAAAAGAAACAACACGGGAAAAACAGAGTGACGTTCAAAAAGAACTGCTCCAGAAGTTCAACCTCTTCACGAAGTGCATTTTCAGAGACTTCTAGTTTTCCGATGAAGGCAGAACACATGATCTCAGAAGTTGAGGTTGATAACTGCCAGAAGTTCACGTACTACATGGTGTGCATTTTGTATTAAAAAAAGAATGAAAATGCAAAGCCTAAAGTTTTGTTACTAGAAGTTCAAGTGATTGGCCCGAGAAAGTTCAAAAATTCTTGTGAGAGAGGTTGAACAAAAATATGTGACAGGATTTCAAGGTGAAAACAACGAGAAGTTCAACACTGCAAGGAATGCATTTCAGGTGAGAATAAAAAGTATAGAAAAATAAAAGCTTAAAAGGTTTGTTGAAACAAGTTCAAGTGCACTGTCCAGGGGAGTTCAAAAATTCTTGTGAGAGAGGTTCACCTTGTATCTCCATGTTCAAAACACAAAAAAGAATTTGTTTTTTTGTGTTTGAAAATAATTCTCTCAATCCACAAAGAAGTTCAGTTATTATTCGGGAGCAATTTGATTTCAAAAAAAGAAAATAAAAAAAATTCAAATTATAAAAATGGAAAAAGTTCATGTACTACATGGTGTGAGTTTAATATGAGAACAATGAATTAAAAGGCGAGGTCCAATTTTGTTGTTCTTATAAGTTCAAGTCCTTGGTCGGAGAAAGTTAAAAAACTATTGTGAGAGAGGTTTCTACAAAAAGAATATCATTTGTGTAACACTGACGAATGGATGAGAAAGTTACAAATAAAAATACGTCATAGAAGTTCAATGTGAAAACAGCAGGAAGTTCAACTATTACACTGAATGAATTTCAAATGAAAAACTTTTAAAAACGTCACGAGTCTGAAAAAATGACCAACACGGGAAAGTTGCGTGTTTACAACAGCTTTCCATCGGTATATCACTTGCTCAATTCTGGTGAGTGGATGTAGAGCTACAAGCCAAAAAAGCCCGTGAAAAACAGAGTGAAGTTCAATTAGACATGCCGAGAAGTTCAAGTTCTTCACGCGGTGCATTTTCGAAGAATCTGTTTCGTGATAAAGGCAAAACGAATGGTCTCGCCATTTTCGAAATTACTTAAAAACGACTAGGAATTAGAGAAAACCATCAACATGAAAAAGTTTCGCATTTTCCTTAGCTTTTCAACGGTATATTATTTGCCCCATTCCGATAAAGTTTGTAGAAATTATGGAGAAAATACATTTTTAGCCATTTTCAAAATTGACTTAAAACAGTAAGGAATTGGGAGAAACAATATATACCAAAAAGTTTCGCATTTCCTCAAGCTTCCAATGACATATCCTTTGCTACATTCGGACGTACGGTTAAAAAATTAGCTCGAAAATACGAACTCGGTGCAACTTGGACCGTTTGATAAATCACTTTTAAACCGTTCAAAATTAGAAAAAACTTTTAACATGAAAAGCAGCGCATTTTCATAGGCTTTCCAACGCCATATCATTTGCCTCAATTGGATTAGCCGTTTAGAAATGACATCGAAAATACGAAGTCGGCTGTTCGGTTTGCGAAATTTTACGATTTTCCAAATTACTCTTTAACCATAGGGAATTAGAGAAAACTTTCAACATGTGGAAGGAGCGGTTTTGCAACAGCTTTCCAACGCCATATTATTTTCCTCATTCCGATAAACGGTTTTAAAATGCGATCAAAAATACGATTCACGTTTTTTGTATGAAGAAAAACGATTTTCAAAACTGCTCTTAAACCGCTTACATTTTGCCAAAAATTTAACTTGGGTCATGATACTGCTGTCCATAGCTTTCCAACGGTATATTACAAGCCCCATTTGGGCAATGTTGGCGGAAGTTCAACCTAGCACTAGGAGAAGTTCAGGTCGAACAACTGAGGCAGTAAAATTGCAAAAAAAACACAATTTCATCACGACCCGAGAGAAAAATCCGCCAATGAGCGAGATTCCTATTTAAAACCGGTATTTAGTTGCTAAAAAACATTTCTAGATTACACTAACATCATATAGAACACGACTAATCAGAATAATTCGCGGTGGAAGCCACGGTTGTGAAGATAGCCCAAAGGTCGAGTTCATACAGAGGGAAGTTCAGGCGCGTTACTCAGGCAGCTCAGGTTGTGATCAGAATATTATTCTGATCCCGTGATCAGAATAGTGTTTATACATAGGTGGCTACGATATTGCACACCAAATTAAACATCCAATTACATAGGTGGCTACTACACACATGACATTTGCACACACCAAAGTAAACTATTACATGCATAATTACATAGGTGGCTACTACACACATGACATTTCCACACACCAAAGTCTACTATATATTACATGCATAATTAACTAGGATAAATAACCATCTGTCAGCATCTACTTCTTGGGACGCTTGCCGCTACTTCTCTGCTTGTGGCTTGATCCGGCCTCATCGATTTCGGTAACGAGGCAGTTCCTCATGTCAACGATTCGCCTGTGCATCTCGTAGCATGTGTACACGCTCTTGGCCGCGAACCTGAGGTGAGGTTCATCCAGTTGCCGCGTCCAGGCACCGTGCCAGGATACGGGATTTGTTCTCTTGGCATCCTGCTTCATATTTTCGTAGTAGGGGTCGATGATGGCCGATGCGAGTTCAAATAGGGAGTCCTTCTTCGTGCTGCCCCAGACCCTATAGTGCTCATGGATTTTGACAAGGTTCTTGCAGGCCAAACCCATAACCTTCAACGCCTTTACATCGTTGCAGGTTTCCACCATAGCGAACTTGTAGTCTGTGCTGTTGACAAACCTGGCGAAACGGTCGCAAGGCTCTGTGGCCGTGCAGTAGTGGAAGATGAGGACATGATGGCGCACACACAACTGGGCGACGACAACCTTCTGATCTTTTGCCGGGATGACCATCGGTGTATTGGAGGTCGGTGTATTCTGACCTTGTACTTGTCTCGAGCAAGCAACTGCTCCACGGTGTTGATGTAGTCGTCCACCACGGCCGGGTCTTTGATGTACACCACCGAGAGATACGTCTCCCTCGTGTGGGTCTCCACTTTATGCTCGCCAAACTCCATTGCAGCACCGCTAGATATCCTCTCTGTATGTGTCATCATGGGTGTGCTTGTTGTGTTGTGGGGCGAGATCGAGAGGTTGAAGAGAATAAGGTTATAATGGCCACGAGAATTAATGGGGAAGCCGAACGGCCTGTAATATCCGCACTCCCGGATGGCAGTTCTAAATTGCAGCGCGTAACTCCATCGTGCCGCACGTAACTGCATCGTGGCGACGCACGCGGTGCAACCGCATGCATATGGGGCCCCCGATGTAATCATGTGCAGGCCCCAACCGCTAGCAGAGCACGCGCGCAGGGACACGAGCAGATCGCTCCATGGTCGCCTCAACGACGAGCAACCATATATATGCATATAGCAGTTAAACACGCAAGGAAAAGTTGTCCACAAGCCAAGAGCGTGGAGGTACGCGAGCAGAGCGCGCCGACGGACGCGAGCAGACCGTCGCGCCGCCTAACGGCGAGCAGAGCACACCGAGGGACACGAGCAGAGGCCAGCTGTGACACCCCGAGACCGTTGCGCCTGGTGTCTTCCAGTTATTCACCGTCGTTGCCATGTCATTCGCTTGCGTGTTGCATCTTGTCATTGCATCATATGCATTGCATCATCGTGTTTTCAAAACTTGCATCCGTCCGGGTTTCCCCAGTTCTCTCTGTTGTCCGTTCCGAGTCCAGACACACTTGCACGTGCCCGCGGCATGTCCGAAATAGTATTTTATAAGTGGCCGGAAAATGTTCTCGGAATGGGATGAGAGTTTACGTGTGGTCTTATTATAGTGTAGATAGACCGCCTGTCAAGTTTCATCGCATTTGGAGTTCGTTTGACTCCCCAACGATTAACTATAGCGGCAGCATAGCCGGTCTCTTCGTCGGACGTTTTCGGTCTCCGGAAACAGTCGCTGGGTCTCTCTCTTCTCTTCTCTTAGCCCAAGGCCTTCTGCACAGTCCACTACCTACCGCTAGGCCCAACCTAACCTCTCTCGTCAGCCCGCGGCCCTCCTCGCGCGCGCGTCCGAAAAGTTGTCCCGGACCCGACCTGAGCAGTCATCACCGTTGGGTCCGGATCATCCCCTAACATCTACAAAACGTCACCATTTTCTCATTTGGACTCCCTAGCCCATTTTTCTCGTCCGTCTGATTGCAATCGGAGGGACGATATACCCCTAAGTAAAACCCACCTACTATATATAGCTAGTCTAACCCTAGACCAAATCCCAAACTTCTAGGGATCCACCCCACCGCCGCCACTATCTTCCTCGGATTCCACACCGAACCAATAGCATCCTCCCTGATCCAAAATTCCTCTCTCGTTCAAACACCAGCCAAGACAAATCCTCCCCGACCCTCTCCATCATTTTGCGGGCTTAACCAATCGGTCGCCCGAGCCTCGTGCTCCTCCATCCCACCTCGTCGGCTGACGACCGGCACCGTCGCCGGCGACCACGAGTCCAGCCTCGCGCCTCTCCTCTAGTTACGCCTGTCGTCGTCCCCGACGAGCAGTTCTGCCAGTGACAACCAACAGGCCAGGCCGCCTCCCCTGCTTTCTCCCTTCTCCATCCTTCTCTCTTCTCTGATCTCTCTCTCTGACCAGGAACCATGAAGGACCCCGACGCCATGCTCGCGCTCGATCTGCTCCAAGGCGTGCCGCTCCGCCAAGTTTCCTCGCCTGCGTATTCCCGTGGAGCGCCAGGAATAATTGCAGCACCTCGTTGCCGCCCAACTCCGTCGCCCCGCCAAGCACCTCGCCCTTGCCTCACGCTCCTCTTCTTCCTCATTTTCCTTGCACTGCTGCTGACCCGTCTGCCGCCACTGTTTGACGCCACAGGGCTCGTCGCCGACCTCCCCTGCCGCCTGGACAAGTCCGGCCTCCCGCAGCACCTTTCGTCCCTGACCGCGGCCGCGCCGCCGATCGCCAGCAAACCAGCAGGGAGCCGCCGTCGCCGTTTGCCTTGTCGCCGGCCTGCTACCTCCTTCCTCCTCGAGCCCCCTGCCTGGATCCGTGCCGCCCCGACCTTCAACACGCCATCGCCGGAGTCCAAGACGCGCGAAGCCACCGCTCCATCCACTGCTTTGAGCTCTGAATGAGCGCACCAGCGAGGCCGGTTGACTGCGTCGTTGCCTCCAGATCCAGGCTCAGTTGCGCTCCCCTGCAGGCCTCCCCTCTCCACTGTTCCGGGCCAAGGCCCAATGTGAGGAACTTCCCCAGCCCAGCTCGGTTCCGTTTCAGCCCATGTTTATTTTTTTCCCTCTCTGCGAATTTAGTTATTTTTCCTGAGACTGCAGTTTTACAGAAAAGACCCTCATGTTCATTCATTTAATATCTCACAAACTAAGCACCACATGTAAAAACTTTGTATATGAAATATGCTTAGTTTTTCATCTAGTTTCATAATATGTCATTTTCATCCATGTTTAAAATGTTTAAAATGTTGTTTGCATATAATTTGCTCCTATGCCATGCTAAAATGCTTTATTTCATAACTAATTAACCGTAGCTCGGTTTTAAACAAACTTTATATGTAAATGGGGTAGAAAAATGCCTAGTTTAACATGGTGGCATCACTTTGCATGTTTAACAACTCTAAAATTGTGATTAGGGAAGAACAGTACCAAACCTTAAAATATGCATATGGGGTTTTACCGGACTTGTTGTTTGTTGTTCCGGCCTCATTTAAACTTGCCTAGATAGGTAGTTTTCATTTGCTTCACCCCTTGCCATGTTAATCAACATTTAATATTGTTGGGTACATAAACGAGATCGAACTAAATAACTTGAATGTGGTGTTTCGTCAATATGCAACGGAGTTGCATGTTGAGCTCCACTTAATTTGTAGGATTGTTTGTGCATTTTGCCATGCCATGCTTCGTTAAACCGGACATGCATCATACTTGATTGTGCATCATGCCATGCGTATGTGATGGTTGTTTACTTTGTTGTTTGGTTCTTTCCGATGTTGCTTCTTCGGGTTAGTTCCGATAACGTCGCGTTTGTGAGGATCCGTTCGACTACGTCCGTCTGTCTTCTTCATGGACTCATTCTTCTTCCTTGCGGGATCTCAGGCAAGATGACCATACCCTCGAAATCACTTCTATCTTTGCTTGCTAGTTGCTCGCTCTTTTGCTATGCCTATGATGCGATACCTACCACTTGCTTATCATGCCTCCTATATTGTTGAACCAAGCCTCTAACCCACCTTGCCCTAGCAAACCGTTGTTTGGCTATGTCACCGCTTTGCTCAGCCCCTTTTATAGCGTTGTTAGTTGCAGGTGAAGATTGAAGTTTGTTCCTTGTTGGAACATGGAGATGTTGTTCCTTGTTGGAACATGTTTATTTGTTGGGATATCACAATATCTCTTATTTAATTAATGCATCTATATACTTGGTAAAGGATGGAAGGCTCGGCCTTATGCCTGGTGTTTTGTTCCACTCTTGCCGCCCTAGTTTCCGTCATATTGGTGTTATGTTCCCGAATTTTGCGTTCCTTGCGTGGTTGGGTTATAATGGGAACCCCTTGACAGTTCGCTTTGAATAAAACTCCTCCAGCAAGGCCCAACCTTGGTTTTACCATTCGCCACCTAGTCTTTTCTTTTCCCTTGGGAGTCGCGCTCTCAAGGGTCATCATTATTTTACCCCCCGGGCCAGTGCTCCTCTGAGTGTTGGTCCACCTTGTCAGCCGCCGGTGGCCACCAGGGGCAACTCTGGGCTGGCCTATGGGAAGTTTGGACAATCTGGTGTGCCCTGAGAACGAGATATGTGCAGCTCCTATCAGGATTTGTCGGCACATTCAGGTGGCTTTGCTGGTCTTGTTTTACCATTGTCGAAATGTCTTGTAACCGGGATTCCGAGTCTGATCGGGTCTTCCCGTTAGAAGGAATATCCTTCGTTGACTGTGAGAGCTTGTGATGGGCTAAGTTGGGACACCCCTACAGGGATTTGAACTTTCGAAAGCCGTGCCCGCGGTTATGGGCAGATGGGAATTTGGTAATGTCCGGTTGTAGAAAACCTGAAGTTGACCTTAATTAAAATACATCAACCGCGTGTGTTACCGTGATGGTCTCTTTCCAGCGGAGTCCGGGAAGTGAACACGGTGTTGGAGTTATGTTTGACGTAGGTTGTTCTAGGATCACTTCTTGATCATAGTTGTTCGATCGTGCTTTGCCTTCTCTTCTCGCTCTCATTTGCGTATGTTAGCCACCATATATGCTAGTCGCTTGCTGCAGCTCCACCTCATACCTTTACCTTACCCATAAGCTGAAATAGTCTTGAGCGCGAGGGTGTGAGATTGCTGAGTCCCCGTGACTCACAGATACTTCCAAAACTAGTTTGCAGGTGCCGTTGAGACGTGCAGGTGACGCAACCAAGCTCAAGGAGGAGCTCGATGAAGATCTTGTCCTTCGTGTTGTTTCGTTCTAGTTGATCAGTAGTGGAGCCCAGTTGGGGTCGATCGGGGATCTGTGTAGCATTTTGGGTAGTCTTCTTTTATTTTGGGTTCCGTAGTCGGACCTTGATTGTATCTGGTTGATGTAATGCTTTATTCATGTATTGTGTGAAGTGGCGATTGTAAGCCAACTATGTATCTCTTTCCCTTATGTATTACATGGGTTGCGTGAAGATTACCTCACTTGCGACATTGCTTTCAACGCGGTTATGCCTCTAAGTCGTGCTTCGACACGTGGGAGATATAGCCGCATCGAGGGCGTTACACCAACATAGTGATACATGGCAAAATAAGATGAACTGTGCGAGTGATGTCAGGGACATCAAGCATGAATCAGATTAGATTTGCGTGTGCGATACGCGGCATACAATTGATCCACCCGATTGAGCTGTTTATGATAAAATAATCCATGTGTGTTCTCGGCAAACGCTTGCTGGTATACAATCATCTACGATTGATGAATTCATGACCGACGGGTTCCCTAGTGTGGTCCGTGTGCGATGTGATATGCTTTGTCTACAGAACATCAACATATATACTTATAAGAACATCATTGAAGGAAATATGCCCTAGAGGAAATAATAAAGTTATTATTTATTTCCTTATATCATGATAAATGTTCATTATTCATGCTAGAATTCTATTAACTGAAAACTTAGTACATGTGTGAATACATAGATAAACTAAGTGTCACTAGTATGCCTCTACTTGACTAGCTCGTTGAATCAAAGATGGTTAAGTTTCCTAACCATAGACATGAGTTATCATTTGATTAAAGGGATCACATCATTAGAGAATGATGTGATTGACTTGACCCATCCGTTAGCTTAGCACGATGATCGTTTAGTTTGTTGCTATTGCTTTCTCCATAACTTATACATGTTACTATGACTATGAGATCATGCAACTCCCGAATACCGGAGGAACACTTTGTGTGCTACCAAACATCACAACGTAACTGGGTATATTGTTATGCGGTTTGACCGATAAAGATCTTCATAGAATATGTAGGAACCAATCAGAGCATCCAGGTTCCTCTATTGGTTATTGACTGGAAGTGAGTCTCGGTCATGTCTACATAGTTCTCGAACCCGTAGGGTCCACACACTTAACGTTCGGTGACGATCAGTATTATGAGTTTATGTGTTTTGATGAACCGAAGGTTGTTCGGAGTCCCATATGTGATCACGGGCATGACGAGGAGTCTCGAAATGGTTGAGACATAAAGATTGATATATTGGAAGCCTATGTTTGGACATTGGAATGGTTCCGAGTGGTTCGGGCATTTCTTTGGAGTACCGGGAGGTTACCGGAACCCCCCGAGAGAAGTTATGGGCCTTATGGGCCGTAAGAAGGAAGCACACCAGCCCACAAGGGGCTGGTGCACCCCCTTGGGCAGGAGGCTGAATTGGAATAGGTTGGGGGGGCCCTTTCTTTCTCTTCTACTCCTCCTTCCCTTCCTCTCCTACTCCAACTAGGGAAGGGGGGGGGGAATCTTACTCCCAGTGGGAGTAGGACTCCCCTAGGGCACGCCATAGAGAGGGTCAACCCCTCCCCTCCTCCACTCCTTTATATACGGGGGAGGGGGGCACCCCATGGACACACAAGTTGATCATTGATCTTTTAGCCGTGTGCGGTGCCCCCCTCCACCATAATCCACCTCGGTCATATCGTAGCGGTGCTGAGGTGAAGCCCTATTCTGGTAGCATCATCATCATTGTCATCACGCCGTCGTGCTGACGAAGCTCTCCCTCGACACTCTGCTGGATCGTGAGTTCATGGGACGTCACCGAGCCGAACGTGTGCAGATCGTGGAGGTGCCGTACCTTCGGTACTAGGATCGGTCGATCGTGAAGACGTATGACTACATCAACCACGTTGTCATAATGCTTCCGCTTATGGTCTATGAGGGTACATAGACAACACTCTCCCCTCTCATTGCTATGCATCACCATGATCTTGCGTGTGTGTAGGAATTTTTTTGAAATTACTATGTTCCCCAAGAGTGGCATCCAAGCCAGGTCTATGCATAGATGTTATATGCACGAGTAGAACACAAAGGAGTTGTGGGCGTGGGTATATACATATTGCTTGCCATCACTAGTTGATTCTTGATTCAACGGTATTGTTGGATGAAGCGGCCCAGACCGACATTACGCGTATGCTTACGCGAGACTGGTTCTACCGATGTGCTTCACACACAGGTGGCTGGTGGGTGTCAGTTTCTCCAACTTTTGTTGAATTGGATTCAATGAACAGGGTTCTTTCTGAAGATCAAAAAGCAATCACTATACCGCATTATGGTTTTTGATGCGTAGGTAAGAACGGTTCTTGCTCAGCCCGTAGCAGCTGAAGGAAATATGCCCTAGAGGCAATAATAAAGTTATTATTTATTTCCTTATTTCATGATAAATTTTTATTATTCATGCTAGAATTGTATTAACCGGAAACATAATACATGTGTGAATACATAGACAAACAGAGTGTCACTAGTATGCCTCTACTTGACTAGCTCGTTAATCAAAGATGGTTATGTTTCCTAACCATAGACATGAGTTGTCATTTGATTAACGGGATCACATCATTAGGAGAATGATGTGATTGACTTGACCCATTCCGTTAGCATACCACTTGATCGTTTAGTTTGTTTCTATTTCTTTCTTCATGACTTATACATGTTCCTATGACTATGAGATTATGCAACTCCCGTTTACCGAAGGAACACTTTGTGTGCCACCAAACATCACAACGTAACTGGGTGATTATAAAGGTGCTCTACAGGTGTCTCCAAAGGTACTTGTTGGGTTGGCGTATTTCGAGATTAGGATTTGTCACTCCGATTGTCGGAGAGGTATCTTTGGGCCCACTCGGTAATGCACATCACTATAAGCCTTGCAAGCATTGCAACTAATGAGTTAGTTGCGGGATGATGTATTACGGAATGAGTAAAGAGACTTGCCGATAACGAGATTGAACTAGGTATTGAGATACCGACGATCGAATCTCGGGCAAGTAACATACCCATGACAAAGGGAACAATGTATGTTGTTATGCGGTCTGACCGATAAAGATCTTCGTAGAATATGTAGGAGCCAATATGGGCATCCAGGTCCCGCTATTGGTTATTGACCAGAGAGGTGTCTCGGTCATGTCTACATAGTTCTCGAACCCGTAGGGTCCGCACGCTTAACGTTCGTTGACGATATAGTACTATATGAGTTATGTATGTTGATGACCGAATGTTGTTCGGAGTCCGAGATGAGATCACGGACATGACGAGGAACTCTGGAATGGTCCGGAGATAAAGTTTGATATATGGGATAGTAGTGTTTGATCTCCGGAAGGGTTCCGGAATTCACCGGAAGGGGTTCCGGATGTTTCCTGAAATGTTTGGGAATGAGAACACTTTATCTGGGCCAAAGGGGAAAGCCCACGAGGCTTTTGGAAAGTGCAAAAGGAAGTTTTGCGGAGACCAGAGGCTAGATGCCAGGAACCCTGGCGTCTAGGGGGTAGACACCGGGAACCCTGGCGTTTAGCCCTGGAGTCCGAGAAGGACTCTTGCCTTTCGGGTGAAACCGACTTTGAGGAGGCTTTTACTCCAAGTTTCGACCCCAGGGCTCAACATATAAATAGAGGGGTAGGGCTAGCACCAAAGACACAACAAGAAACACCAAGCCGTGTGCCGGCAACCCCGTCCCCTCTAGTTTATCCTCCGTCATAGTTTTCGTAGTGCTTAGACGAAGCCCTGCGGAGATTGTTCTTCACCAACACCGTCACCACGCCGTCGTGCTACCGGAACTCATCTACTACTTCGCCCCTCTTGCTGGATCGAGAAGGCGAGGACGTCACTGAGCCGAACGTGTGCAGAACTCGGAGGTGCCGTGCTTTCGGTACTTGGATCGGTCGGACGTACGACTACATCAACCGCGTTGATATAACGCTTCCGCGAATGGTCTACGAGGGTATGTAGACAACACTCTCCCCTCTCGTTGCTATACATCACCATGATCTTGCGTGTGCGTAGGAATGTTTTTGAAATTACTACGTTCCCAACAGTGGCATCCGAGCCTAGGTTTTATGCGTTGATGTTGTGCATGAGTAGAACACAAGTGAGTTGTGGGCGATATAAGTCATACTGCTTACCAGCATGTCATACTTTGGCTCGGCGGTATTGTTGGATGAAGCGGCCCGGACCGACATTACGCGTACGCTTACGCGAGACTGGTTCTACCGACGTGCTTTGCACACAGGTGGCTGTTGGGTGTCAGTTTCTCCAACTTTAGTTGAATCAAGTGTGGCTACGCCCGGTCCTTGCAAAGGTTAAAGCAGCACCAACTTGACAAACTATCGTTGTGGTTTTGATGCGTAGGTAAGAACGGTTCTTGCTAAGCCCATAGCAGCCACGTAAAACTTGCAATAACAAAGTAGAGGACGTCTAACTTGTTTTTGCAGGGCATGTTGTGATGTGATATGGTCAAGACATGATGCTAAATTTTATTGTATGAGATGATCATGTTTTGTAACCGAGTTATCGGCAACTGGCAGGAGCCATATGGTTGTCGCTTTATTGTATGCAATGCAATCGCGCTGTAATGCTTTACTTTATCACTAAGCGGTAGCGATAGTCGTGGAAGCATAAGATTGGCGAGACGACAACGATGCTACGATGGAGATCAAGGTGTCACGCCGGTGACGATGGTGATCATGACGGTACTTCGGAGATGGAGATCACAAGTACAAGATGATGATGGCCATATCATATCACTTATATTGATTGCATGTGATTTTTATCTTTTATGCATCTTATCTTGCTTTGTTTGACGGTAGCATTATAAGATGATCCCTCACTAAATTATCAAAGTATAAGTGTTCTCCCTGAGTATGCACTGTTGTGAAAGTTCTTCGTGCTGAGACACCACGTGATGATCGGGTGTGATAGGCTCTACGTTCAAATACAACGGGTGCAAAACAGTTGCACACGCGGAATACTCAGGTTAAACTTGACGAGCCTAGCATATAACAGATATGGCCTCGGAACACGGAGACCGAAAGGTCGAGCGTGAATCATATAGTATATATGATCAACATAGTGATGTTCACCATTGAAACTACTCCATCTCACGTGATGATCGGACATGGTTTAGTTGATTTGGATCACATGATAACTTAGAGGATTAGAGGGATGTCTATCTAAGTGGGAGTTCTTAAGCAATATGATTAATTGAACTTTAATTTATCATGAACTTAGTCCTAATAGTATTAGCATATCTATGTTGTAGATCAATAGCTCGCGTTTAGCTCCCCTGTTTTATTTTTTGATATGTTCATAGAGAAAACTAAGTTGAAAGATGTTAGTAGCAATGATGCGGATTGGATCCGTGATCTGAGGTTTATCCTCATTGCTGGACAGAAGAATTATGTCTTTGATGCACCGCTAGGTGACAAACCTATTGCAGGAGCAGATGCAGATGTTATGAACGTTTGGCTAGCTCAATATGATGACTACTTGATAGTTTAGTGCACCATGCTTAACGGCTTAGAATCGGGACTTCAAAGACATTTTGAATGTCATGGACCATATGAGATGTTCCAGAAGTTAAAGTTAATATTTCAAGCAAATACCTGAGTTGAGAGATATGAAGTCTCCAACAAGTTCTATAGCTAAAAGATGGAGGAGAATAGCTCAAGCAGTGAGCATGTGCTCAGATTGTCTGGGTACTACAATCGCTTAAATCAAGTGGGAGTTAATCTTCCAGATAAAATAATGATTGATAGAATTCTCTAGTCACCATCACCAAGTTAGTAGAACTTCATGATGAACTATGATATGAAAGGGATAACGGAAACGATTCCCAAGCTCTTCGTAATGCTGAAATCAACGAAGGTAGAAATCAAGAAAAATATCAAATGTTGATGGTAGACAAGACCACTAGTTTCAAGAAAAGGGCAAAGGGAAGAAGGGGAACTTCAAGAAGAACGGCAACCAAGTTGTTGCTCAAGTGAAAAAGCCCAAGTCTGGTCCTAAGCCTGAGACTAAGTGCTTCTACTGCAAAGGGACTGGTCACTGGAAGCGGAACTGCCCCAAGTATTTGGCGGATAAGAAGGATGGCAAAGTGAACAAAGGTATATTTGATATACAGATTATTGATGTGTATTTTACTAGTGTTCGTAGCAACCCCTCGGTATTTGATACTGGTTCAGTTGCTAAGAATAGTAACTCGAAACGGGAGTTGCAGAATGAACAGAGACTAGTTAAGGGTGAAGTGACGATGTGTGTTGGAAGTGGTTCCAAGATTGATATGATCATCATCGCACACTCCCTATACTTTCGGGATTAGTGTTGAACCTAAATAAGTGTTATTTGGTGTTTGCGTTGAGCATGAATATGATTTGATCATGTTTATTGCAATACGGTTATTCATTTAAGTAAGAGAATAAATTGTTGTTCTATTTACATGAATAAAACCTTATATGGTTACACACCCAATGAAAATGGTTCGTTGGATCTCGATCGTAGTGATACACATATTCATAATATTGAAACCAAAAGATGCAAAGTTAATAATGATAGTGCAACTTATTTGTGGCACTGCCATTTAGGTCATATTGGTGTAAAGCGCATGAAGAAAACCCGTGCTGATGGGCTTTTGGAATCACTTGATTATGAATCAGTTGATACTTGCGAACCATGCCTCATGGGTAAAATGACTAAGACTCCGTTCTCCGGAACAATGGATCGAGCAACAGATTTGTTGGAAATCATACATACTGATGTATGTGGTCCGATGAATAATGAGGCTCGTGGCAGGTATCATTATTTTCTGATCTTCACAGATGATTTGAGCAGATATGAGTATATCTACTTGATGAAACACAAGTCTGAAACATTTGAAAAGTTCAAAGAATTTCAGAGTGAAGTGGAGAATCATCGTAACAAAAATAAAAGTTTCTACGATATGATCGTAGAAGTGAAATATTTGAGTTACGAGTTTGGCCTTCAGTTAAAAACAATGTGAAATAGTTTCACTACTCACGCCACCTGGAACACCACAGCATAATGGTGTGTCCGAACGTCATAACCGTACTTTATTAGATATGGTGCGATCTATGATGTCTCTTACCGATCTACCACTATCGTTTTGGGGTTATGCATTAGAGACAGCTGCATTCACGTTAAATAGGGCACCATCTAAATCTGTTGAGACGACACCGTATGAACTATGGTTTGGCAAGAAACCTAAGTTGTCATTTCTTAAAGTTTGAGGTTGCAATGCTTATGTGAAAAAGTTTCAACCTGATAAGCTCTAACCCAAATCGGAGAAGTGCGTCTTCATAGGATACCCAAGAGAAAATGTTGGGTACACCTTCTATCACAGATCCGAAGGCAATATAATCGTTGCTTTGAATGGATCCTTTCTAGAAAAGGAGTTTCTCTCGAAAGAAGTGAGTGGGAGAAAAGTAGAACTTGATGAGGTAACTATACCTGCTCCCTTATTGGAAAGTAGTACATCACAGAAATCGGTTTCTGTGACACCTGCACCGATTAGTGAGGAAGCTAATGATGATGATCATGTAACTTCAGATCAAGTTACTACTGAACCTCGTAGGTAAACCAGAGTGAGATCCGCACCAGAGTGGTACGATAATCCTGTTCTGGAGGTCATGTTACTTGACCATGACGAGCCTACGAACTATGCGGAAGCGATGGTGAGCCCAGATTCCGCGAAATGGCTCGAGGCCATGAAATCTGAGATGAGATCCATGTATGAGACAAAGTATGGACTTTGCTTGACTTGCCCAATGATCGGCGAGCCATTGAGATTAAATGGATCTTCAAGAGGAAGATGGACGCTGATAGTAGTGTTACTATCTACAAAGCTAGAATTTTCGCAAAAAGGTTTTCGACAAGTTCAAGGTGTTGACTACGATGAGAGTTTCTCACTCGTATCTATGCTTAAGTCTGTCCGAATCATGTTAGCAATTGCCGCATTTTATGAAATCTGGCAAATGGATAAACAAAACTGCATTCCTTAATGGATTTATTAAAGAAGAGTTGTATATGATGCAACCAGAAGGTTTTGTCAATCCTAAAGGTACTAACAAAATATGCAAGCTCCAGCGATCCATCTATGGACTGGTGCAAGCATCTCGGAGTTGGAATATACGCTTTGATAAGTTGATCAAAGCATATAGTTTTATACAGACTTGCGGTGAAGCCTGTATTTACAAGAAAGTGAGTGGGAGCACTACAACATTTCTGATAAGTATATGTGAAAGACATATTGTTGATCGGAGATAATGTAGAATTATTCTGCAAAGCATAAAGGAATGTTTGAAAGGAGTTTTTCAAAGAAAGACCTCGGTGAAGCTGCTTACATATTGAGCATCAAGATCTATAGAGATAGATCAAGACGCTTGATAAGTTTTTCAATGAGTACATACCTTGACAAGATTTTGAAGTAGTTCAAAATGGAACAGTCAAAGAAGGAGTTCTTGCCTGTGTTACAAAGGTGTGAAGTTGAGTAGGACTCAAAACCCGAACACGGCAGAAGATAGAGAGATAATGAAAGTCATTCCCTATGCCTCAGCCATAGGTTCTATAAAGTATGCCATGTTGTGTACCATACCTATTGTATACCCTGCCCTGAGTTTGGCAAGGGAGTACAATAGTGATCTAGGAGTAGATCACTGGACATTGGTCAAAATTATCCTTAGTGGAATAAGGATATGTTTCTCGATTATGGAGGTGACAAAAGGTTCGTCATAAAGGGTTACGTCGATGCAAGTTTTGACACTGATCCAGATGACTCTAAGTCTCAATCTAGATACATATTGAAAGTGGGAGCAATTAGCTAGAGTAGCTCCATGCAGATCATTGTTGACATAGAAATTTGCAAAATACTTACGGATCTGAATGTGGCACACCCATTGACTAAACTTCTCTCACAAGCAAAACATGATCACACCTCAGTACTCTTTGGGTGTTAATCACATAGCGATGTGAACTAGATTATTGACTCTAGTAAACCCTTTGGGTGTTGGTCACATGTCGATGTGAACTATGGGTGTTAATCACATGGTGATGTGAACTATGGATGTTAAATCACATCGTGATGTGAACTAGATTATTGACTCTAGTGCAAGTGGGAGACTGAAGGAAATATGCCCTAGAGGCAATAATAAAGTTATTATTTATTTCCTTATTTCATGATAAATGTTTATTATTCATGCTAGAATTGTATTAACCAGAAACATAATACATGTGTGAATACATAGACAAACAGAGTGTCACTAGTATGCCTCTACTTGACTAGCTCGTTAATCAAAGATGGTTATGTTTCCTAATCATAGACTTGAGTTGTCATTTGATTAACAGGATCACATCATTAGGAGAATGATGTGATTGACTTGACCCATTCCGTTAGCATAACACTTGATCGTTTAGTTTGTTGCTATTGCTTTCTTCATGACTTATACATGTTCCTATGACTATGAGATTATGCAACTCCCGTTTACCGGAGGAACACTTTGTGAGCCACCAAACGTCACAACGTAACTGGGTGATTATAAAGGTGCTCTACAGGTGTCTCCAAAGGTACTTGTTGGGTTGGCGTATTTCGAGATTAGGATTTGTCACTCCGATTGTCGGAGAGGTATCTCTGGGCCCACTCGGTAATGCACATCACTATAAGCCTTGCAAGCATTGCAACTAATGAGTTAGTTGCGGGATGATGTATTACGGAACGAGTAAAGAGACTTGCCGGTAACGAGATTGAACTAGGTATTGAGATACCGACGATCGAATCTCGGGCAAGTAACATACCGATGACAAAGGGAACAACGTATGTTGTTATGCGGTCTGACCGATAAAGATCTTCGTAGAATATGTAGGAGCCAATATGGGCATCCAGGTCCCGCTATTGGTTATTGACCAGAGAGGTGTCTCGGTCATGTCTACATAGTTCTCGAACCCGTAGGGTCCGCATGCTTAACGTTCGTTGACGATATAGTACTATATGAGTTATGTATGTTGATGACCGAATGTTGTTCGGAGTCCGAGATGAGATCACGGACATGACGAGGAACTCCGGAATGGTCCGGAGATAAAGTTTGATGTATGGGATAGTAGTGTTTGATCTCTGGAAGGGTTCCGGAATTCACCGGAAGGGGTTCCGGATGTTTCCCGAAATGTTTGGGAACGAGAACACTTTATCTGGGCCAAAGGGGAAAGCCCACGAGGCTTTTGGAAAGTGCAAAAGGAAGTTTTGCGGAGACCAGAGGCTAGACGCCAGGAACCCTGGCGTCTAGGGGGTAGACACCGGGAACCCTGGTGTCTAGCCCTGGAGTCCGAGAAGGACTCTTGCCTTTTGGGTGAAACCGACTTGAGGCTTTTACTCCAAGTTTCGACCCCAGGGCTCAACATATAAATAGAGGGGTAGGGCTAGCACCAAAGACACATCAAGAAACACCAAGCCGTGTGCTGGCAACCCCGTCCCCTCTAGTTTATCCTCCGTCATAGTTTTCATAGTGCTTAGACGAAGCCCTGCGGAGATTGTTCTTCACCAACACCGTCACCACACCGTCGTGCTGCCGGAACTCATCTACTACTTTGACCCTCTTGCTGGATCGAGAAGGCGAGGATGTCACCGAGCCGAACGTGTGCAGAACTCGGAGGTGCCGTGCTTTCGGTACTTGGATCGGTCAGACATGAAGACGTACGACTACATCAACCGCGTTGATATAACGCTTCCGCGAACAGTCTACGAGGGTATGTAGACAACACTCTCCCCTCTCGTTGCTATACATCACCATGATCTTGCGTGTGCGTAGGAATTTTTTTGAAATTACTACGTTCCCCAACAGCAGCCACGTAAAACTTGCAACAACAAAGTAGAGGACGTGTAACTTGTTTTTGCAGGGCATGTTGTGATGTGATATGGTCAAGACATGATGCTAAATTTTATTGTATGAGATGATCATGTTTTGTAACATAGTTATCGGCAACTGGCAGGAGCCATATGGTTGTCGCTTTATTGTATGAAATGCAATCACCATGTAATTGCTTTACTTTATCACTAAGCGGTAGCGATAGTCGTAGAAGCAATAGTTGACGAGATGACAACGATGCTTTGATGGAGATCAAGGTGTCAAACCGGTGACGATGGTGATATGACGGTGCTTTGGAGATGGAGATCAAAAGCACAAGATGATGATGGACATATCATATCACTTATATTGATTGCATGTGATGTTTATCCTTTATGCATCCTATTTTGCTTAGTTTGACGGTAGCACTATAAGATGATCTCTCACTAAATTTCAAGGTATAAGTGTTCTCCCTGAGTATGCACCATTGCTATAGTTCATCGTGCCGAGACACCATGTGATGATCGAGTGTGATAAGCTCTACGTTCACATACAACGGGTGCAAGCCAGTTTTGCACACGTAGAATACTCAGGTTAAACTTGACGAGCCTAGAATATGCAGATATGGCCTCGTAACACTGAGATCGAAAGGTCGAGCATGAATCATATAGTAGATATGATCAACATAGTGATGTTCACCATTAAAAACTACTCCATCTCACGTGATGATCGGACATGGTTTAGTTGATATGGATCACGTGATCACTTAGATGATTAGAGGGATGTCTATCTAAGCGGGAGTTCTTAAGTAATATGATTAATTGAACTTAAATTTATCATGAACTTAGTCCTAATAGTATTTGCATAACTATGTTGTAGATCAATAGCTCGCGATGTAGCTCCCTGTTTATTTTTGATATCTTCCTAGAGAAAAATAAGTTGAAAGATGTTAGTAGCAATGATGCGGACTAGCTCCGTGATCTGAGGACTATACTCAATGCGGCACAGAAGTATTATGTCCTTGATGCACCACTAGGTGACATAACTGTTGCAGGAGCAGATGCAGACGTTATGTACGTTTGACAAGCTCGGTATGATGACTACTTGATAGTTTAGTGCACCATGCTTTACGGATTAGAACCGTGACTTCAAAAATGTTTTGAATGACATGGAGCATATGAGATGTTCCAAGAGTTGAAATTGGTATTTCATG
The DNA here is from genome assembly GCF_056163025.1 of Triticum urartu. NCBI lineage: Eukaryota > Viridiplantae > Streptophyta > Magnoliopsida > Poales > Poaceae > Triticum > Triticum urartu. The sequence continues at coordinate 331,722,606 of NC_141879.1, forward strand.
CTCATGCCCATGTCGAGAGGTATGAAACCTCTAACAGTACTTTGCCTACAAGATGGAGGAAAATAGCTCAACCAGTGAGCATGTGCTCAGATTGTCTGGGTACTACAATTGCTTGAATCAAGTGGGAGTTAATATTCCAGATAAAATAGTGATTGACAAAGTTCTCTAGTCACTATCACCAAGTTACTGGAACTTCGTGATTAACTATAATATGCAAGGGATGACGGAAGTAATTCTCAAGCTCTTCGCGATGTTGAAATCAGTGAAGGTAGAAATCAAGAAAAGCATCAAGTGTTGATGGTTGACAAGACCACTAGTTTCAAGTAAAAGGGCAAGGGAAAGAAAGGGTACTTCAAGAAGAATGGCAAGCAAGTTGCCAGTCCCATGAAGAAGCCCAAAGCTAGACCCAAGCCTGAAACCGAGTGCTTCTACTGCAAAGGAAATGGTCACTGGAAGTGGAACTGCCTAGATACTTGGCAGATAAGAAGGATGGCATACTGAACAAAGGTATATTGGATATACATGTTATTGATGTGTACTTTACTAGTGTTTATAGCAACCCCTCGGTATTTGATACTGGTTCAGTTGCTAAGAGTAATAACTCGAAACAGGAGTTGCAAAATAAATAGGGACTAGTTAAGGGCAAGGTGATGATGTGTGTTGGAAGTGATTCCAAGGTTGATAAGATCACCAACGCACACTCCCTTTACCTTCAGGATTAGTGTTGAACCTAAAATAAAAGTTATTTGGTGTTTGCATTGAGCATAATATGATTGGATCATGTTTATTGCAATACGGTTATTCATTTAAGTCAAAGAATAATTGTTATTCTGTTTACATGAATAAAACCTTCTGTGGTCATACACCCAAGGTGAATGGTTTATTGAATCTCGATCATAGTGATACACATATTCATAATATTGAAGCCAAAAGATGCAAAGTTAATAATGATAGTGCAACTTATTTATGGCACTGCCATTTAGATCATATTGGTGTAAAGCGCATGAAAAAACTCCATGCTGACGGGCTTTTGGAATCACTTGATTATGAATCACTTGATGCTTGCGAACCATGCCACATGGGCAAGATGACTAAGACTCCGTCCTCCGGAACAATGGAGCGAGCAACTAACTTATTGGAAATAATACATACTAATGTATGCGGTCCGATGAGTGTTGAGGCTCGCGGCGGGTATCATTATTTTCTAACCTTCACAGATGATTTGAGCAGATATGGGTATATCTACTTGATGAAACATAAGTCTGAAACATTTGAAATGTTCAAAGGATTTTAGAGTGAAGTGGAAAATCGTTGTAACAAGTAAATAAAGTTTCTATGATCTGATCGCGGAGATGAATATTTGAGTTACGAGTTTGGTCTTCAACTAAAACAATGTGGAATAGTTTCACAAATTCATGCCACCTGGAACACCAGAACATAATGGTGTGTCCAAACGTCATAACCGTACTTTATTGGATATAGTGCAATCTATGATGTCTCTTACTGATTTACCACTATCGTTTGGGGTTATGCATTAGAGACAGCTGCATTCACGTTAAATAGGGCATCATCTAAATTCGTTGAGACGACACCTTATGAACTAAGGTTTGGCAAGAAACCCAAGTTGTCTTTTCTTAAAGTTTGGGGTTGCGATGCTTATGTGAAAAAGCTTCAACCTGATAAGCTTAAACCCAAATCGGAAAAATGTGTCATCATAGGATACCCAAAGGAGACTATTGGGTACACCTTCTATCACAGATCCGAAGGCAAGACATTCGTTGCTAAGAATGGATCCTTTCAAGAGAAGGAGTTTCTCTCGAAAGAAATGAGTGGGAGGAAAGTAGGACTTGATGAGGTAAATGTACCAGCTCCCTTATTGGAAAGTAGTTCATCACAGAAATCTATTCCTGTGACTCCTACATCAATTAGTGAGGAAGTTAATGATGATGATCATGAAGCTTCGCATCAAGTTACTACCGAACCTCGTAGGTTAACCAGAGTACGTTCCGCACCAGAGTGGTACGGTAATCCTATTCTGGAGTTCATGTTGCTTGACCTTGACGAACCTACGAACTATGAGGAAGCGATGATGAGCCTAGATTCCGCGAAATGGCTTGAGGCCCTGAAATATGAGATGGGATCCATGTATGAGAACAAAGTGTGGACTTTGGTTGACTTGCCCGATGATCGGCAGTACATAGAAAATAAATGGATCTTCAAGAGGAAGACGGACGCTGATAGTAGTGTTACTATCTACAAAGTTAGACTTGTTGAAAGAGGTTTTTGACAAAGTTCAAGGTGTTGACTACAATGAGATTTTCTCACCCGTAGCGATGCTTAAGTCTGTCCGAATCATGTTAGCAAATTGCCACATTTTATGAAATCCGACAAATGGATGTCAAAACTACATTCCTTAATGGATTTCTTAAAGAAGAGTTGTATATGATGCAACCAGAAGGTTTTGTCGATCCTAAAGGTGCTAACAAAATGTGCAAGCTCTAGCGATCCATCCATGGATTGGCGCAAAGCATCTCAGAGTTGGAATATATGCTTTGATGAGTTGATCAAAGCATATAGTTTTATACAGACTTGCGATGAAGCCTGTATTTACAAGAAAGTGAGTGGGAGCACTACAACATTTATGATAAGTATATATATGTGAATGACATATTGTTGATCGGAAATAATGTAGAATTTTCTGGAAAGCATAGAGGAGTGTTTGAAAGGAGTTTTTCAAAACAAGACCTCGGTGAAGCTGTTTACATATTGAGCATCAAGATCTATAGAGATAGATCAAGACGCTTGATATATTTTTCAACGAGTACATACCTTGACAAGATTTTGAAGTAGTTCAAAATGGAACAGTCAAAGAAGGAGTTCTTGCCTGTGTTGCAAGGTGTAAAGTTGAGTAAGGACTCAAAACCCGACCACGGCAGAAAATAGAAAGAGAATCCCTATGCCTCAGTCATAGGTTCTATAAAGTATGCTATGTTGTGTACCAGACCTATTGTATACCTTAGCATGATTTTGGCAAGGGAGTACAATAGTGATCTAGGAGTAGATCACTGGACAGCGGTCTAAATTATCCTTAGAGGACTAAGGAAATATTTCTCGGTTATGGAGGTGATAAAAGAGTTCATCGTAAAGAGTTACATTGATGCAAGCTTTTGACGCCGATCTAGATGACTCTAAGTCTCGATCTAGATACATATTGAAAGTGAGAGCAATTAGCTAGAGTAGCTCTGTGCAAAGCATTGTAGACATAGAAAATTTGCAAAATACACACGGCTCTGAATGTGGCAGACCCATTGACTAAATTTCTCTTACAAGCAAAACATGATAACTCTTTGGGTGTTAATCACATAGCGATGTGAACTAAATTATTGACTCTAGTAAACCCTTTGGGTGTTAGTCACATGGAGATGTGAACTAATCACATAAAGATGTGAACTATTGATGTTAAATCACATGACGATGTGAACTAGATTATTGATTCTAGTGCAAGAGGGAGACTGAAGGAAATATGCCCTAGAGGCAATAATAAAGTTATTATTTATTTCCTTATATCATGATAAATTTTTATTATTCATGCTAGAATTGTATTAACCGGAAACTTAGTACATGTGTGAATACATAGACAAACTAAGTGTCACTAGTATGCCTCTACTTGACTAGCTCGTTGAATCAAAGATGGTTAAGTTTCCTAACCATAGACATTAGTTGTCATTTGATTAACGGGATCACATCATTAGAGAATGATGTGATTGACTTGACCATCCGTTAGCTTAGCACGATGATCATTTAGTTTGTTGCTATTGCTTTCTCCATAACTTATACATGTTACTATGACTATGAGATCATGCAACTCCCGAATACCGGAGGAACACTTTGTGTGCTACCAAACACCACAACATAACTGGGTGATTATAAAGGTGCTCTACAGGTGTCTCAATGGTGTTTGTTGAGTTGGCATAGATCGAGATTAGGATTTGTCACTCCGAGTATCAGAGAGGTATCTCTGGGCCCTCTCGGTAATGCACATCACTATAAGCCTTACAAGCATTGTGACTAATAAGTTAGTTGCGGGATGATGCATCACGGAACGAGTAAAGAGGATTTCCAATAACGATATTGAACTAGGTATTGAGATACTGACGATCGAATCTCGGGCAAGTAACATACCGATGACAAAGGGAACAACGTATGTTGTTATGCGGTTTGACCGATAAGGATCTTCGTAGAATATGTAGGAACCAACATGAGCATACAGGTTCCATTATTGGTTATTGACCGAAAGTGAGTCTCGGTCATGTCTACATAGTTGTCGAACCCGTAGGGTCCGCACGCTTAACGTTCGGTGACGATCAATATTATGCATTTATGTGTTTTGATGAACCGAAGGTTGTTCGGAGTCCCGGATGTGATCACGGGCATGCCGAGGAGTCTCGAAATGGTCAAGACATAAAGATTGATATATTGGAAGCCTATGTTTGGACATCGGAATGGTTCCCAGTGGTTCGGGCATTTTTCCGGACTACCGGGAGGTTACCGGAACCCCCGGGAGAAGTTATGGGCCTTATGGGCCATAAGAAGGAAGCACACCAGCCCCACAAGGGGCTGGTGCGCCCCCCTTGGGCAGGAGGCCGAATTGGAATTGGTTTGGGGGGGCCCCTTTCATTCTCTCCTACTCCTCCTTCCCTTCCTCTCCTACTCCAACTAGGGAAGGGGGGATCCTACTCCCGGTGGGAGTAGGACTCCCCTAGGGCGCGCCATAGAGAGGGCGGGCCCCTCCCCTCCTCCACTCCTTTATATATGGGGGAGGGGGCACCCCATGGACACACAAGTTGATCATTTATCTTTTAGCCATGCGTGGTGCCCCCTCCACCATAATCCACCTCGGCCATATCGTAGCGGTGCTTAGGCGAAGCCTTGTTCCGGTAGCATCATCATCACCGTCATCATGCTGTCGTGCTGATGAAGCTCTCCCTCGACACTCTACTGAATCGTGAGTTCGTGGGACATCACCAAGCCGAACGTGTGCAGATCACGGAGGTGCTGTACCTTCGGTACTAGGACCGGTTGATCGTGAAGACGTATGACTACATCAACCGCGTTGTCATAACGCTTCCGCTTACGGTCTATGAGGGTACGTAGACAACACTCTCCCCTCTCGTTGCTATGCATCACCATGATCTTGCGTGTGCGTAGGAATATTTTTGAAATTACTACGTTCCCCAACAATCATTGCATAACCAAATTAAGCATACAATTACATAAGTGACTACACAGATAACATTTCCACACACCAAAGTAAGCAATGACATGCATACTAAACTAGGAGAAATGAGCATCTAATCATCTACATCTTGTTGCGACGACGTTTGCCATTGCTCTGCTTCCGGCTGGATCCCTGGTCGTGAATGGTTAATAAAATCTAAGTCTATTGGATATTAAGGTCAAAATAGTACTACCAATATACGAGTCTCACACGATGCCATTTCAACGATCGTACCACAAAAGACTGAAATATTACAAGGTTCAAATTCCAGAGTTACATGGCTCAAATTTGAAGATTACAAGGTTCAAACTGATATTAGAAACGAAATTCAGCTCATTCAGCTGCAAACGCCCATGCCGATCAGCTGAACATGGATATAAGAGAGGTTCAAACTAACATTACCAATAGTAAGGCCAGTTTCAAAACCTCATCATTTCTGCAAAGGGATCAGCCACTGACAAGTCATGTATGGGGTTGACACAATGACTTCCAATCACTTTGTCATATGCAGTTCCAATACGAAGTTTAGCTTTTTTTGGAGCCTCTTCCATTTTGCAGTAGCTGCCGGCTCTGATCAACAAACCATTCATAATTTCTATGTAAATGCATGTTCAACCTCATTACCTTCAGCACCCTTGCTCTGGCAACAAAGAACATGGCGAATATAATCTCCGGTAAGGTCCCTCAGTAGGATTTCAGAGTAATTTTTGAGAGATGCATATCTAGGCATTTGATGTGATTGTCGTTATATTGTATCACATTATCCACCACTAGGCCTATTATTATCTGCAAAAGAAGAGAACATGTTAGTGCCTACATGTTGTTTTGAACACTACTACATGCCTATTTGGTTTGCAGGATTTATAAAATGCACCAATGTGCCATCTTCGATTTGACATGATTAACATGGGCATTTGATTACAATCTAGAAAAATGTAGCCTTCTTCGCAAGAGGTTGGAGTGGATGAAAAATTCCCTAAGAAAACTAGTACAGATGAATCCAAAGGAGAAATGCTTATGGATTGTAACCATATGAATCAAGCAAGTAATATGGGGTGGGGGGATGTATGTCCTGAAATCCTCCAAAATTCCTTCAGAAATCGTAGTACATTGTCATTGTAAACTTGGGAAAAGGTGCCAAAAATTGAACTCCCTTATGGTTGACATTTAACAGGAAAGGAACATCACCTCGATATACAACTTCTTCACGCACAGAAAGCATCACAGGAAACGAACAACTTCGTGCAAGTTGGGGCCGATAGATTCTAGTGCCAAGACCTTCACTGTGCGCAGAATCCGGGTCAAGCTTTTCTGGATGACAGACGAACATACATCTTCAAAATTAGAAATAATGTTGATATCAAGAAGGCAAGGAAGAAGGCAACTGTTGTAACTGAACGAGTGTGGATCCAATAATACGTTTGGAGTATTTGACAGACGAGTAGCCCACCACTGTCAATTTCGGCGCAGAAATGATAATGATTCTTGTTGGACCTTGTTTATTAACTACAATTAATCGCTTAAGTGAAGGCGTGTCCTCAGTGACCATATTGTGGTCCACCTTTTGTGATCTCTTGTTGTAGCACTAGCAACACACATAAATAGTCCGGAGAGTCATGGAGGTGATTGCTACTTCTTGATCTTGCGTTAGTTTTTCCCTTGAAGAGGAAAGGGTGATGCAGTAAAGTAAAGATAAGTATTTCCCTCAGTTTGAGAACCAAGGTATCAATCCAGTAGGAGACGATGCACAAGTCACTGAATATCTGCACAAACAATCAAACAACTTGCACCCAATGCGATAAAGGGGTTTTCAATCCCTTCATGGTTACTTGCAAAAATTAGATCTGATAGGGATAGATAAATAATAAAGTAAATATATTTTTCTATTTTTGGTTTATAGATCGGAAAGTAAAAGATTGCAAAAAGAGTAAATAGGAAACTAATATTATAGACCGGAAACTTATATGATGGAAAATAGTAACTTATATGATGGAAAATAGACCTGAAGGCCATAGGTTTCACTAGAGGCTTCTCTCGAGATAGTAAATAATACGGTGGGTGAACAAATTATTGTTGAGCAATTGATAGAAAAGCGCAAAGTTATGACGATATCTAAGGCAATGATCATGAATATAGGCATCACATCCGTGTCAAGTAGACCGAAACGATTCTGCATCTACTACTATTACTCCACACATCGACCGCTATCCAGCATGCATCTAGTGTATTAAGTTCATAAAGAATGGAGTAACGCATTAAGCAAGATGACATGATGTAGAGGAATTAACTCAAGCAATATGATGAAAACCCCATCTTTTTATCCTCGATGGCAACAATACAATACGTGGCTTGTTGCCCCTACTGTCACTGGGAAAGGACATTGCAAGATTGAACCCAAAGCTAAGAACTTCTCCCATTGCAAGAAAAACCAATCTAGTTGGCCAAACCAAACCGATAGTTCAAGGAGAATTACAAAGATATCAAATCATGCATATAAGAATCCAGAGAAGATTCAAATAATATTCATAGATAAGTTGATCATAAATCCAAAATTTATCGGATCTCGGCAAACACACCGCAAAAAGTATTACATCGAATAGATCTCCAAGAACGTCGAGGAGAACATGGTATTGAGAATCAAAGAGAGGGAGAAGAAGCCATCTAGCTACTAGCTATGGACCCGTAGGTGTGTGGTAAACTACTCACGCTTCATCGGAAGGGCAATGGAGTTGATGTAGATGCCCTCCGTGATCGAATCCCCCTCTGGCAGGGTGCCAGAAAAGGTCCCTAGATGGGATCTCAAGGGTACACAAGGTTGCTGCGGTGGAAAAGTGTTTTCGTTGATGCCTCTGTTGGTTTGGGGATATATAGGAATATATAGGCGCAGAAATTAGGTCAGGAGGTGCACGAGGGGCCCACAAGGGTGGGGGCGCACCCTACCCCCTCGGTGCGCCCTCCGTCCTTGTGGCTGCCATGTGGCTCCTCCGAATTCATCTCCAAGTCTAATGGTTGTCTTCCGGTCCAAGAAAAATCAGCGCGAAGGTTTTATTCCGTATGGACTCCGTTTGTTATTCCTTCTCTGCGAAACTCAAAAACAGGGAAAAAACAGGAACTAGCACTGGGCTCTAGGTTAATAGGTTAGTCCCAAAAATAATATAAATTAACATAATAATGCATATAAAACATCAAAAACAGATAATATAATAGCATGGAACCATCAAAAATTATAGATACGTTGGAGACGTATCAAGCATCCCCAAGCTTAATTCCTGCTCGTCCTCGAGTAGGTAAATGATAAAAACAGAACTTTTGATGTGGAATGCTACCTAACATATTTATCCATGTAATTTCTTTATTGTGGCATGAATGTTCAAATCCGTATGATTCAAAACAAAAGTTTAATATTGACATAAAAACAATAATACTTTAAGCATACTAACAAGGAAATTATGTCTTCTCAAAATAACATGGCCAAAGAAATCTTATCCCTACAAAATCATATAGTCTGGCTATGCTCCATCTTCATCACACACAAAATTTAAATCATGCACAACCCCGATGACAAGCCAAGTAATTGTTTCATACTTTTGATGTTCTCAAACTTTTTCAACTTTCATGCAATACGTGAGCGTGAGCCATGGACATAGCACTATAGGTGGAATAGAAGGTGGTTGTGGAGAAGACAAAAAGAAGGAGATAGTCTCACATCAACTAGGCGTATCAACGGGCTATGGAGATTCCCATCAATAGATATCAATGTGAGTGAGTAGGGATTGACATGCAACGGATGCAGTAGAGCTATAAGTTTATGAAAGCTCAAAAAGAAACTAAGTGGGTGTGCATCCAACTTGCTTGCTCAACAAGACCTAGGGAAATTTTAGGAAGCCCATCATTGGAATATACAAGCCAAGTTCTATAATGAAAATTCCCACTAGTATATGAAAGTGACAATATAGGGGACTCTCTATCATAAAGATCATGGTGCTACTTTGAAGCACAAGTATGGTAAAAGATAGTAACATTGCCCCTTCTCTCTTTTCTAACATTTTTTTTATTTGGGCCTTCTCTCATTTTTTTGGCCTCTTTTTTTCGTCCGGAGTCTCATCCCGACTTGTGGGGGAATCATAGTCTCCATCATCCTTTCCTCACATGGGACAATGCTCTAATAATGATGATCATCACACTTTTATTTACTTACAACTCAAGAATTACAACTCGATACTTAGAACAAAATATGACTCTATATGAATGCCTTCGACGGTGTACTGGGATGTACAATGAATCAAGAGTGACATGTATGAAAGAATTATGAATGGTGGCTTTGCCACAAATACAATGTCAACTACATGATCATGTAAAGCAATATGGCAATGATGGAGCGTGTCATAATAAACGAAACGGTGGAAAGTTGCATGGCAATATATCTCGGAATGGCTATGGAAATGCCATAATAGGTAGGTATGGTGGCTGATTTGAGGAAGGTATATGGTGGGTTTATGGCACCGGTGAAAGTTGCACGGTACTAGAGAGGCTAGCAATGGTGGAAGGGTGAAAGTGCGTATAATCCATGGACTCAACATTAGTCATAAAGAACTCACATACTTATTGCAAAAATCTATTAGTTATCGAAATGAAGTACTACACGCATGCTCCTAGGGGGATAGATTGGTAGGAAAAGACCATCGCTTGTCCCCGAGCGCCACTCATAAGGAAGACAATCGATAAATAAATCATGCTCTGACTTCATCACATAACGGTTCACCATACGTGCATGTTACGGGAATCACAAACCTTAACACAATTATTTATCAAATTCACAACTACTCAATAGCATGACTCTCATATCACCATCTTTATATGTCAAAACAATCATAAGGAATCAAACTTCTCATAGTATTCAATGCATTTATATGAAAGTTTTTATTATATCCCTCTTGGATGCCTATCATATTAGGACTAAATTTATAACCAAAGCAAATTACCATGCTGTTTAAAGACTCTCAAAATAATATAAGTGAAGCATGAGAGTTCAACAATTTCTATAAAATAAAACCACCATCGTGCTCTAAAAAGATATAACTGAAGCACTAGAGCAAAATTGCCTAGCTTAAAAGATATAAGTGAAGCACATAGAGTATTGTAATAAATCACGATTCATGCATGTCTCTCTCAAAATGTGTGTACAACAAGGATGATTGTGGCAAACTAAAAAGCAAAGACTCAAATGATACAAGACACTCCAAGCAAAACACATATCATGTGGTGAATAAAAATATAGCCTCAAGTAAAGTTACCGATAGACGAAGAAGAAAGAGGGGATTCCTTCCGGGGAATCCCCAAGCTTAGGCTCTTGGTTGTCCTTCAATATTACCTTGGGGTGCCTTGAGCATCCCAAAGCTTAGGCTCTTGCCACTCCTCATTCCATAGTCCATCAAATCCTTACCCAAAACTTGAAAACTTCACAACACAAAACTCAACAGAAAATCTCATGAGATCCGTTAGTATAAGAAAATAAAATCACCACTTTTGGTACTATTGTGAACTCATTATTTATTTATATTGGTTTAATATATATTTTATTCCAACTTTTCCATGGTTCATAACCCCCCGATACTACCCATAGATTCATCAAAATAAGCAAACACCACATAGAAAACAGAATCTGTCAAAAATAGAACAGTTTGTGGTAATATGGATATTTCGAATACTTATGTAACTCCAAAAATTCTGAAAAATTAGGACAGCCTAAGAAATTTGTTTGTTATTATTCTGAAAAAAGAATCAGTATTTTATCACACTTCAGTTAAAAATGAGAATTGTTTTCCTGAGCACAAAAGTTTCTGTTTTTCAGTAATATCAAATCAACTATCACCGTAAGCTATCCCAAAGGTCTCACTTGGCACAAACACTAATTAAAACACACAACCACATATAACTAGAGGCTAGATGAATTATTTATTGCAAAGCTTAACCTAAAAAGCAAAAACAAAAATAAAATTGGGTTGCCTCCCAACAAGCGATATTGTTTAACGCCCTTAGCTAGGCATAAAACACGAATAGATCTAAGTATTCTCAGCTTTGGTATGCAATCCATAAGTGGCTATCATAATAGATTCATATGGTAATTTAATTTTCTTTCTTGGAAAGTGTTCCATGCCCTTCCTCAAGGGAAATTGAAATCTAATGTTTCCTTCTTTCATATCAATAGTCGCACCAATCGTTCTAAGGAAAAGTCTACCAAGAATAATAGGACATGTAGGATTGCAATCTATATCAAGAACAATGAAATCAATGGGAACACAATTCCTATTTACAAAAATAATAACATCATTAATACTTCCCATAGGTTTCTTAATAGTGGAATCCGCAAGATGCAAATTTAAAGAACAACCATCAAATTCAAAGTTCTTGGAATCGTGGAAACGCTAGCACCCAAATCACATAAAGCATGACACTCATAATATTTAATATTAATCTTAATAGTTGGTTCCCACTCATCCTAAATTTTTCTAGGGATAGAAACTTCCAATTCAAGCTTTTCTTCAAAGGATTGCAGCATATCATCAACGATATGTTTAATAAAAGCTTTGTTTTGATTATAAGCATGAGGAAAATTTAACACAGATTGCAATAAGGAAATACAATCTATTAAAGAACAATTATCATAATGAAATTCCTTGAAATCCAAAAGAGTGGGTTCATTGCTACTTAAAGTTTTGACCTCTCCAATCCTACTTTTATCAATTTTTGCATCAAGATCTAAAAGCTCTGAATCATTGGGACGCCTTTTAACTAAAGTTGACTCATCTCCAGTCCAATCTTTATCAAGATTTATATTGTAAAACTAATATTAAATAGAAGTCACATCAATCACTTTAAGATCTTCATCATTATTTTCATGGAAACTAGAAGAACACGTTTTTACAAACCAATCTCGCTTAGCACGCATCTTAGTGGTTCTTTCTTTGCACTCATCAATGGAAATTCTCATAGCTTTGAGAGACTCATTGATATCATGCTTTGGTGGAATATATCTAAGTTTCAAAGAATCAACATCAAGAGAAATTCTACCACGTTCCTAGCCAAATCATCAATCTTAAGCAATTTTTCTTTAATCAAAGCATTGAAATTCTTTTGCGAACTCATAAATTATTTAACACTATTCTCAAAATCAGAGGGCATATTATTATAATTTCCATAAGAATTGTTCTAGGAATTACCATAATTATTAGAGGAATTACTAGGAAACGGCCTAGGATTAAAATTACCTCTATACACGTTATTACCAAAATTGTTCCTACCAACAAAATTCACATCCATAGATTCATTATTATTTTCAATCAAAGTAGACAAAGGCATATCATTAGGATCAATAGGAGCACTCTTGCTACCAAATAATTTCATAAGCTCATCCATCTTTCCACTCAAAACATTAATCTCTTCGATTGCATGCACTTTTTACTAGTGGAAAATCTTTCGGTATGCCATTAAGAATAATTAACCATAATATTATCTAGGAGTTTAGTAGCTTCTCCTAAAGTAATTTTCATAAAAGTACCTCCCGCGGCCGAATCTAAATGATTTCTAGAAGCAAAATTCAATACGACATAAATTGTTTGTATAATCATCCACAAATTCAAACCATGAGTAGGGTAATTTCGTATCATCAATTTCATCCTATCCCAAAATTTTGCAACATGTTCATGATCAAGTTGCTTAAAATTCATAATATCATTCCTAAGGGAGATGATCTTAGCGGGAGGAAAATACTTGGAAATAAAAGCATCTTTACACTTATTCCATGAATCAATACTATTTTTAGGCAAAGATGAAAACCAAGTTTTATCACGATCTTGAAGTGAGAATGGAAATAGATTCAATTTAATAATATCATTATCCACATCTTTTTTCTTTTGCATATCACACAAATCAACGAAATTGTTTAGATCGGATGTGGCATCTTCACTAGGAAGGCCGGGAAAATGATCTTTTATAACAAGATTCAGCAAGGCAGCATTAATTTCACAAGATTCCGCATTAGTAGCGGGAGCAATCGGAGTACTAATAAAATCATTATTATCGGTGTTGGAAAAGTCACACAATTTGGTATTCTCTTGAGCCATCATGACAAAGCAAGAAATACAACACACGAGCACACAAAAAGCAAGCGAAGAAGACGAACGGAAGAGGGACGAAGAAAAGGCAAATCTTTTCAAAAAATGTTTTAGAAGTGGGGGAGAGGAAAATGAGAGGCGAATGGCGAATAATGTAATGCAAGAGATGAGAGTTGGTATGTCTTGACTTGGCATAGTTCTCCCTGGCAACGACGCCAAAAATTCTTCCTGCTACTTCTTGAGCTTGCTTTGGTTTTTCCCTTGAAGAGGAAAGGGTGATGCAGCAAATTAGAGATAAGTATTTCCATCAGTTTGAGAACCAAGGTATCAATCCAGTAGGAGACAACGCACAAGTCACCAAATACTGTCGAATCATGGGTTCTGGAAAACCCTTGAGGTTCGAACACTTGGGTGCGCACAAAGATCTCTCTCTTCCTTGCTCACTCTCGTAATGATATCTAGGCCTAGCTTGCCGAACCCAAGGAACAAGTGCAACGGGAGTTTATACTGGTTCGGGCCACTGTTGTGGTGTAATACCCTACTCCAGCATGGCGTGTGGATTTCCTTGTAGGCTGAGGATGAACTAGTGCAAGGGAAGAATAGCCTCCTGAGGAGAGGTGTTGTTGAGCTCGATGAGCTTGTGTGCGTGCGGATGGCCTCGATGATCCATCCTTGACTACGGTGGTGGCTAGCCCTATTTATAGAGGCCCCGACCCTCTTCCTAAATGTTTAGGTGGGAAGGGATCCCACAACGGCCAATTTCAAAAGGGGACAACCAGTACAATTTATCCTGACAAAAGGTGGTCTTTGCCTGCCAAAGGCTTTGGTGGTGATGTAGTTGTGGGCTCCGCGGTGACCTCTGTCCCACCGTCCTGCTGGTCTTGGCCTTGTTGCACCGATATGGAAACCTTTGCCTGATGCCTCAGGACTCCTCGCCTGCGCTTGCCCCTTTATCACCAAAGAGGAAACTGGCACTCTGCGCCCGCTGGCGCCCGCCTGGCCTTGGTCATCATGGCTCACATCATGTGCACCTCGTGAGGCGCCCCTTGCATAGATATCTCCGCTTCTTGGGAGCCAGCCTTGGGAGGCCACCCCGGAGGAGGTCTTGGTGTCGTCCGCCTCGCAAGGCTTGGCCCCTCGCGAGGGTATTGAGTGGTTGCTGGTGAAGATGGGCCGTACCAGGCCGCTGGATGAGCGGCAGGCAAGTCTGGGTACCCCCGTTCCCAGGACGCCGACAGTAGCCCTCGGGCCCAAGGCACGCTCGGACTTGGCTTCGAGGCGAAGCAAAAGGGCAAGTGTGGAGCGCCGCGAGCCCCAATAGCCTGCGGCCTCGATTGACGCGTGGCGATTGATGGGATGTGGGCGCCTCCACTTCCCCACGCAGCCTCGATTTCTGCCTGGCTAGGCAACCACTGTCGTTTACATAGCTCCGCCTCCTTTACAGGCAGCGCTCTCCGTAGCTCCCTCATCTTTCGGAAGGCAGCGGATTTCTTTCCCCGGTCCAATCTGACACCAACTCCCCCGCCGCCATGGCATCAAGCCGGAAGCAGAAGGGGAAGAAGGAGTCCCGTACCTCGACCCCCGCGATGCCGGTCTTCGAGCCCGCCATCGAGCGGTCGGTGGTGCTCAACCAAGAGGCGATGGGAAAGGTGCGCCCGACGCTTGCCGCCGATCTCAATGAGTGGGGGGCGACGGTGGAATGGCCTGCTTCCCACGCCGAAATTGACAGGACAGCCACCAATGTCCCCATCCATCTTCACGCCCTCTGGGCAGGCCTGATTCCCCCCCTTCTCCGATTTCTTCAACGCGGTGCTCTCGCATTACTAGATCAATGCGTTGCATCTCGATGCCCAATCCATCCTCCACCTTGCTGTCTTTGCCTTCATCTGCAAAGCCATGGTGGGCATTACCCCTTCCGTGTCCGTGCTTCGCCACTTCTTCTCGCTGCACCTGACAGATCCTCTCCAACGCTCAGGGTGTGTATCCCTTCAGGCCGTCACGGCGCCTGCCGGCTCGGGGATCGACTTCGAGCTCTCGCCAGTCGTCGGAGGCTTCAGGAAGCGGTGGGTGTTTGTGGACGTAGGTGTGCACAGCCCCCTGCTGCTGCTCCCACAGATTCCAGCTGCTCCAAGCTCCGGTTGGGGGCACGCGAAGCTAACCGATCGGCGACTCGCCCATGTCTGGCACTGGCTTGCCAGGCTGAAGGACCTCGGAGTGACGATGCCCATGGTGGTGAAGGAGTTCATCTGGTGTTGCATCACTCTGCTTCAGTGCCACTCCCGGCAAATGTGGGTCTTCTCCGGCTACGGGGACCGCATGAGGCTTCAGGCTCCGGCTCTTCCTCTTGAGGTGCGGCGCACGGTGCTCGAGCTCCTGATGGGCGACCCGATGCCAGCCAACCTGCCAAAGGAGGGCTATCTTATGTACTGCTTCTTGAACAAGGTGGAGTTCGTGAAGTAGATGCCCCTCTTCGACGAATGGGGACTGCGCCCAGTTGGCCTTGAAGGGCCTCGTAAGAGCCCCATCTTCATGCCCCCCTACCTGCCGCCAACCCATGCCCACCCCAGAAGCGGGCGTAGGGGGCGGTCGCTGTTGAACGATGGCGGTGCTACAGCTGTGGAACCAGCACCACTTGGGGCTCGTGAGGTGCCATCCCTTGGGACCCGGGAGAGACATCCCGAGGAAGCGGTCGGGGGGACAATGCAATCCGATGCTCCTAAGGCCGGAGCCCTCGAGGCCCCGGTGAATCGCCACGAGGCGGGTACCAAATTCTTCGCGCGATCTAGCACCCCTGAGGTCGCCTCCTCAGGAGTCACGCCATCCGCGCCCGGCCTTGATGACCGCGCCCAGGGCTTTGGCTGGCTTCAACCAAACTTTGAAGCGCTCCGCAAGAGGAAGGGGTCTCTAAGCTGCAGTGGTGATGCCTTCCGGCCATTGAAGCAGAGGAAGTACATTGCTATTGATGAGTGAGTACCTTATCTTAGTAATTTCTTGAGCGCCGCTTCTCCTCCTGACCATAGTTCTTCAGGACTCCTTCCGCCAGGGCGATGAAGTCTCCGGAGAAGCAACCTTCGCTTACTTCGGGCTCTCTGCTGACTCTGAGTGCCTCAAGTCAACCCGCCACTCACGGCGCAAGGCCTGCTGGGGAGGCGGACACGCCAGCCTGGCGTCTTGGCCCCGCGCTCTTGTCGTCCCTCCTTCATGGTTCGGCCTAGGGTGCGAGGAGTGCCGAGGGCCCCACCCATAGTGCTTGCCCGCAGCTGGGCGACCTCGGGTCTGGCCTCACCTCTGGGCGATGAGGCCCCGCCCCACCGGGCCTCCACCGAGGTCCGGAGGGCGGACAGAAAGGCACCGGCCTCCAGCCCCCTACCAGGAGCGGGCGAGCCGCTTCAAACTTCTCCAACACATCTTGGCGCGGAGGACGGGCTCGGCCGCGCGTTCGAGCTTGCACGCGAGCGCAGAGCAATCCGCCACGAGCTCTTCCAGGAGGCGATGGGCGCACTGAGCCGACTCAGAGAAGAGCTTGTGGATGTTGACGCCCGCCTTAAAACCGAAGGCCTTCGGCTGGCGGACGAATGGTATTAGCTGAAGGTGGCCATCAACTTCGGGCGTCTCTAGCGCGAGTGCGCCAATGCGAAGGCCGAGGCATCCCTTGCCACCTCGCGTGAGGCCAGCGCCCGAGCCTTGGAGGAGGCCAGGGAGGCTGATCACCGCCACGCGGTCATAGAGAAACGCGAAGGGGAGCTCCGGGCTCTGAATGCCTCCTTGGAGCAGCAGGTTGAGGTGCACATGGCTGCCTTAGCGTCAATGAAGGGGATGCCTTCCAACGAGGAGGAGATCTTGAAGTGCGAGGAGGCGCTGATGCTGGAGGCCATAGAGCGCGGCCTCGAGCTCGAACGGCTGGAGACGAGGGAGCGCCAGGTTGCCCAAGCGGAGGACGCCGCCAGTGTGCGCGAAGCCAGGATCCAGGAGGAGATCGATTGTAGGGTGGCGGAGGCTCGAGCAGATCTCGCTAGCAGATACGACCTGAAGCTAAAGCTCGTGGAAGCCGAAGCTGAGGGCAGAACCACCGCCCTCATGTCAAGGTTGGATGAAGCGGAACGGAGCGAGAAGGCCGCTACAGCTGCCCTATCTCCGTCCAGGCCGAGTTGGCCTCCGCCCGTGCCGAACTGCTCCCGCTCCAGCGGCAGGTGGCCGATGCCGAGTCCCACGCGTGGCAGAGCAGGGAGGAAGCGCTTCGCTAATAGACATTGCTGCATGAGCACACTCCCATGCTCCGGGCTCTAAGGGTGAGGGCCAACCAGGCATTGGGTACCATCTGCGATGAACACGCCCCCACCCCCACGCAGAGGACTATGCCAGCCATCTCCGCTTATTCACCAACGTCGTGAAACGCATGGAGGACCGGGCCGAGAGGGCTCGCGAGGTTGTGGACGAAAAGAGCCGAGGCCTCCTTGGACGCGCGTTCTCCCGCGTCTTCAGCCATCTTTAGAATGCGGACCCCAACTTCGATTTTGACGCTGCCATCGCCCCAGTGCCCGAAGCTATCCAGGACAACCTAGCGCGCTGGGTGGATGATAACATGGATGCTCAGGTCAGGGCTTTCACTTCCGACAACGACGCAGTGGTGGTCGTGGCGGATGAAGGCGGCGTGATCGATGATGGTGAAGACAACGCTGGCGACGATGCCAGCAGCATGTCCGGGAGCGATTCAGAAGATGCTGCGAGCGACATGTCCGGTTGAGCCCGTGCACCTTGTTTTGAACCTGTGTGCAAAAGCTTGGGCATGAACCTTCAAGATGTAAGAGCATTTTGGTGAGGGGGGTACCCTCATGTAATCAGACTATTGTTTTATTCCTTAAGCCAGACTTAAGGCGTGCTTTTGTGAGCTCTCAAGTTCTTCCCGCGAGATTGCTATAGTAACTTACCTTAGTCTAGGCAGGCCTCAGACTAGTCTTGTAGCTGTCAATGTGCATTTCTCCCGAGGGGAGTCCTCCGCGGGCTCGCGAGTTTTCGGGCTTCTGAGGAGCCTGCTAGTCCGCCCGAGAGGGCCTCGCAAGAAACGAGCGTTAGATCACGGCGAGGTGCGCGTGCATACCACGCCCAGCCCCCGCTCACGAGGTGCTCGTAAGGGAGGGGCAGCAGGCGCGGGCGTCGAAACAAGGCACGGAGCCAGAAAACTCAAGAAATCAACACGAACGAGAAAAGATGCCCCCCATGCTTGCCAATGAAAATACAACTTCGAGTTCAAATCCAAAAGGCAGCAAATCGAGCTACAGAAAAGGGGTTTAAAGCAAATGGCCGTGTCCAGCACCTAGCTAGTCTTCTTGTCTTCTCACCAGCGTGGAGCTAAGTGCTTTCACTGGCCGTGAGCATAGTCATTGGGGTACAGTGTCGACGGCTAGCACGGAGCATGGTGCTTCCACTAGGACATGGGCGGGAGCCCCCGAGGCCCGAGGGCGGATCTCCGGAGACTCCGGGGCGTGTACAGCCCCACTCATTATTATGTGAGAGCGTCACAGGCGAAGACCATCATAGGCGTGAGCCTTGCTTCATATCGCCAGACGAGGGCCCTGCCTTGCGCCACCCTCGACCACCGTTGGGGCATCCGGAAACCAGGACAGTGCCAAGGGGCAAAGGGGACGCTAGCAGTGCCCTCGGCGACCACAGGCCCTCTGCCGGGGGGAGGGCTCACCGGCGCCTCCCTAGCATAGGACCTACCTCCGGGCGATGCTTGTTCTGCATGGCACGGGGGAGGGCCTAGCTCCAGACCCCTCCCGTGCAGCCCCTAGTGCACTGCCCCTGGTTGGAGCGGGGCTACCGCGCAAGGGTCGCCGTCCGCCGCTGTGGCCTAGTTCACCTGTGACCCATGGTTAGCATAAGCTTGCTCCTGAGATATCAGTGGTACCCTGCGGTTGTTGTCGTTGGCGGGGTCGGCGAGGCTCCTGGGTGGTCCGTGGAAGGCCTCGACTTCCAGCATCTCTTCGTCCTAGCCCGGCTCAAGGAACGTGCAGGAGTCATCCTCTGACATGTACTCTCGATCCACCATGCGGGGCACATAGGCTTCCTGAGCTGCCTCTCCGGAACCCCCGCCGAGACGCCCTGTGCCCCATGCCGCCGAGCCCAGCGCCCCCTGGTGGCTGTAGTGTGGCGCCCCAGTGGGACCATCAGGAGCAACGCCCGCACCTATGCCACCCGGGGGAGGCAAAGGCGCGGCCGGATGTCCGGCACTGTTGGTCGTGATGGCGCTAGCGAGCACTCCTGGTGCACCTGGGAGCACGCGGGTGCGACGAGGCCCGCCGTGCGACCTGGCCACAACTTGAGATGTAAGTAGGGAGCAGAAAGGCGGCGTACCCCTGGTTGCAGCATCCAATAGCTCAGTGACACGTTCCAGCAACGCGTCACGACCACTCTCCATAAGCTGGCACCACAGCAGCTCCCGTGCCACCACGTGCGCGGCTCGCATGTTCGCTTGTTCCCGTCGGGTGTGTGGCGTCGTCGCTGCTGCGTAGCTTGAGGATCTTGCGGCGGCCCGCGCATGCCGCGGTGTGAGGGTGGAAGGCGTCGGTCCGCGCCGCCCACGTCCCGCGGTGTTCGGCGATGTGCGGGCCGCCTGGAGCACGGAGTTGAGGTCTCCTTGGGCGGACGGTGCCGCCCTGACGGGCCAAGCAGCCCAATGGTCGGCGTTGGTCCTCGGGTCGCCGGACATCGAGACCACGGGGCGTTGGCGGATCAGCTGACAGAAGAGAGGCTTCAGCGCACCCCTACCTGGTGCGCCAAATGTCGGATCTTGGGTTCCGGTAAACCCTTGAGGTTCAAACACTAGGGTGTGCACGAAAACCTCTGTATTCCTCGCTCACTCTCGCAATGATCTTTAGGCCTAGCTCGCCAAACCCAAGGAACAAGTGACATGAGAGTTTATACTGGTTCAGGCCACCGTTGTGGTGTAATACCCTACTCCAGTGTGGTGTGGTGGATTGCCTTGTAGGCTAAGGATGAACTAGTACAAGGGATGAATAGCCTCCCGAGGAGAGGTGTTCTTGAGCTCGGAGAGCTTGTGTGAGTGCGGATGGCCTCGATGATCCGTCCTTGACTATGGTGGTGGCTAGCCCTATTTATAGAGGCCCTGGTCCTCTTCCCAAATGTTTAGGCGGGAAGGGATCCCACAACAGCCAATTTCGAAGGGGGACAACTAGTACAAGTTATCCTGACAAAAGGTGGTCTTCGCCTGCCAAAGGCTCTGGTGGTGATGTAGCTGTGGGCTCCACGGTGACCTCCGTCCTACCGTCCTGCTGGTCTTGGTCTTGTTGCACCGATATGGAGATCTTTGCCTGATGCCTCGGGACTCCTTGCCTGCGCTTGCCCCTTTAGCACCAAAGAGGAATCTGGCACTCTGCGCCCGCTGGCGCCCGCCTGGCCTTGGTCGTCATGGCTCACATCACGTGCACCTCGCGAGGTGCCCCTTTCATAGATATCTCCGCTTCTCAGGAGCCAGCCTAGGGAGGCTTCCCCGTAGGAGGTCTTGGTGTCATCCGCCTCGTGAGGCTTGGCCCCTCGCGAGGGTATTAAGTGGTTGCTGGTGAAGATGGGCCATACCAGGCCGCTGGATGAGCCACGCCCTGGGCCGCAGGTAGGCAAGTCTGGGTACCCTCGTTCCCAGGACGCCGACAAATACCTGCACAAACATTCAAACAACTTGCACCCAACGCGATAAAGGGGTTGTCAATCCCTTCACGGTTACTTGCAAAAGTGAGATCTGATACAAATGGATAAACGATAAAGTAAATATTTTTGGTATTTTTGGTTTATAGATTAGAAAGTAAACGATTGGAAAAAGACTAAATAGGAAGCTAGTAGTATAGATCGGAAACTTATATGATGGAAGATAGAAACTTATATGATGGAAAATAGACCCGGGGGCCATAGGTTTCACTAGAGGCTTCTCTCAAGATAGTAAATAATACGGTGGGTGAACAAATTACTGCCGAGCAATTGATAGAAAAGTGCAAAGTTATGACGATATCTAAGGCAATGATCATGTATAGAGGCATCACGTCCATGTCAAGTAGACCGAAATGATTCTGCATCTACTACTATTACTCCACACATCGACCGCTATCTAGCATGCATCTAGAGTTTTAAGTTCATAAAGAATGGAGTAACGCATTAAGCAAGACGACATGATGTAGAGGAATTAACTCAAGCAATATGATGAAAACCTCATCTTTTTATTCTCAATGGCAACAATACAATACGTGCCTTGCTGCCCCTACTGTCACTGGGAAATGACACCACAAGATTGAACCCAAAGCTAAGCACTTCTCCCATTGTAAGAAAAACCAATCTAGTTGGCCAAACCAAACCAATAGTTCAAAGAGAATTACAAAGATATCAAATCATGCATACAAGAATTCAGAGAAGATTCAAATAATATTCATAGATAAGCTGATCATAAATCTACAATTCATCGGATCTCGGCAAACACACCGCAAAAAAGTATTACATCGAATAGATATCCAAGAACATCGAGGAGAACATGGTATTGAGAATCAAAAAGAGAGAAGAAGCCATCTAGCTAGTAGCTATGGACCTGTAGGTCTGTGGTAAACTACTCATGCTTCATCGGAAGGGCAATGGAGTTGAAGTAGAAGCCCTCCGTGATCGAGTCCCCCTCTGGCAGGGTGTCGAAAAAGGTCCGTAAATGGGATCTCACAGGTACAGAAGGTTGTGGCAGTGGTAAAGTGTTTTCGTGGGTGTCTCTGTTGGTTTGGGGATATATGGGAATATATACGCGTAGAAATTAGGCCAGGAGGTGCACGAGGGGCCCACAAGGGTGGGGGGCATGCCCTACCCCCTGGGCACGCCCTTCGTCCTAATGGCCGCCTCGTGGCTCCTCCGACTTCATCTCCAAGTCTCCTGGTTGTCTTCCAATCCAAGAAAAATCATCACGAAGGTTTTATTCCGTTTGGACTCTGTTTGGTATTCCTTTTCTGTGAAACTCAAAAACAGGGAAAAACAAGAAGTAGCACCGGGCTCTAGGTTAATAGGCTAGTCCCAAAAATAATATAAAATAGCATAATAATGCATATAAAACATCCAAAACAGATAATATAATAGCATGGAACAATCAATAATTATAGATATGTTGGAGACGTATCAGTGATTTGGAAGATACTCGACCAATTCATCACCTAAAGACGAAGGCACTCAAGTGCAGTACAGCCGCAGAGCAGGCGCTCCATGTCATCCTTTGGGATGCAGACGACGACGAGCTCGAAGTGCTTCAGTCATGGTAGAAAAAGTTCGTCCGAGTCATGAAGGGTGTGTGTGGGAGGGGGGGATGGAGTTCATGAACTTGGTGAGGCGCAGCGCGGACGTTGGCAGTGAGCGCATATGCCCATCATTTAAACTGAGCTCCTCGAGCTGATCTATGGCGGGGGATCGGAACCACTCGTCAAGCTTGGCTCGGTCTTTGCCGTTGGAACAGAACTTGCCCGTGATAAGGCCTCTGATTGGGCCATGGTGACTGCCGAGGATATGGGAGAATGCATCCAAGCTTTTGCAATAGCCATGTCAGAGCTCGTGGGCGTCGAGGCGGTCGAGAGGGGTGGAGAGCCATAGGGGGCGCCACCGTCGAGGAAGGGCGGTTGTCCTTGCCCCATATTTTATTGGGAGGAGGGATATGATGACTGTCAACATATCATCGGGGAGGCTGCTGATGAAGTCTAGGCCCACTGGAGTCGCTTGTGGTTCTTTATCGACCCACCTCTGCTTGTTGGCACCCTCGTTCTCCACCTCGTTGGCGGCGACGGAAACCTCTGTCTCCATATTCATGTCGTGCTCCGGTGCTTCAGCAGCCCTGGCGTTGCCACTCCCTCCGATGGGGCGCTTCGGCGACATCCTCATACACTGACGGCTTTGAGGACTGAGAGCGGCGTCGAGGATGCGGGCGGAGAGAGAGAGGATTGTGTGTGTAGGGAGGATGGGGGGTGCGGCCGCTTGGGCACGCCATTAATACGGACCAGTGGGAGTGAGGCAGGTGGAGGTCAAAGGCTGTCTCGCTTCCCGGTGAGCCTGCGTGGCAGACTTCTTGCATTCCTATACCATCATTTCACACAGCTACTCACACGCCTCCCGGTGACACTGCGCAGTGAAAATGCCTCCTGTCAATTCACACACCTACATGCACGCCTCCCGGTCTGCCAGCGTGTCGGACTGCTCGCATGCGTCTCATCAACTTACGCCTGCTCGCATGCCACATGGGGCGTGTGTCACGTATATTTTTTTGTTTGTTGATGATTCATTCTGCCGCTTTACTGCTTAACCAAAGCATGGCATGGTCTAACGCACACGGTCCAAATAAATATTCTGTATGAGATATTGGTTGCCAATTATTAACAATCTCCCGTTTGTAAGTAGATTATATCAAAACTTGTCTCAAATTTGACCAAAAAAATACAATATCATAGTCTACTGGTGTCCATATATGACACCACGATAAGTTTCATGAATTTCAACTAAGTTTTGGATTTACTGAATTTTAAAAATCAATATTCTCAATGCTTTGAAATTTCTTTCACGGGGAAACATGCACCGAGGGATACACATATGATTTTGCAATCCATTTTGGTGCACATGTAGCTCAAATTTGATTTTTACACATTAAATCCTAGGAAATCAATAAATGTATAAAAAGGGTCGAATGATCTCTGTTTTTTTAAACTTTAACATGACACTCCTTTGGTCACATGTTCATCGCAGAAAAAGTTTGATATGCCTCAGAGTGGAGGTGGTGGTGCGGGATATGTGTGTGTGTGCATGTGTGTCATAACCTCACTCCATGTGGGGACTTTTTGGTTCCTGGGGCGGGTGCTATATCAAAGTTGTGCATTGGTATTCAAACATCACGCAATACCATGGAGGCGGTGGTTTCCCTATAGGAACTCACTCGCTTGCGACGCTTCCATCTGTGGGCCCGCGAGAGGTCATCCTCCATCACTTTGATCCAACGAGAGAGATGCACATTTGACGAGCAAGGAGGATTAATTCTTTTAGGGATGTGTTAGGGTAGGAGTATATATATATAGTACGTGTCGAAGAGGAGATGGGACCAGCATATACTAGGTGTCACACATGAACCTCACTCTGTGTGGGGACTTTGTGGTTTTTGAGGCAAATTCCATAGCAAAGGTTGTGCATTAGGTATTCAAAACATCACAACCACACACCTCTCTCTCTCTCTCTCTATATATATATTGGCACACATGCAAGCGATGGTTGTTGTCCTGTGGCACTAACTCATGTGGTTATCGACGATGCTTCCATCTATCGGCCCGATTGGTCCATCACTTTCACCGACAACGAGAGAGGTTAATTATTTTGACTTAGGGGGAGATTAATTTTTTGCTTGTCTCGCGATATAGGTGAGATTACATATATAATAGCGCATGTGCACACATGAATCCATCCCGCTGGATCGAAGGGGGGGCGAGCACACGACACGTCATGAACCTCTTGCTCTGTGTGGGGACCTGTGCGACTTTGAATGATACACCACATCAATGTTGTGCATTAGGTATTAATTCAACACATATGCATGCATCACACACCTTCATAAATATGTTTGGGACACATGCATGCATTGGTTATTTTTGCACATTCTCACTCGCTTGGTTATATATGGGCGGCAAGCCGATATGTATTTGTGGGCCCGCATGGACGTCCATCATTTCGACCGACGATGAGAAAGGTTACCAGGGTGGATTATTCTTCTTTGGTTCGTGTTACCATGTAGTAGTAGGCCGATCATTCTAGGCCTAATTAAGTTTGAGCACATGCATGCTATGTATCGTGAACCCTCGATCGATGTGGGGATTTTATGGTTCCAAAGCATGGTGCCACATCAAATTTGCACATTGCGTATTCAAACACCACACACACCACTTCCATACATAATTGGGCCACATGCATAGAGTGGGTTTTGTCTTCAGACAACACTCCCTCGTGAGTTTATCAGCGACAGACTAGCCCATTTCGCGGGGCCGTGTGGATGTCCATCACTTTGACCAACAATGAGCGAGAGAGGTTGCACGATCAAGTTGGATTCTATTTGGTCCGTGTTACAGTACGTCTTGGTGAGATGCCCTCCCCCCGACACGTGTGTGTGTTGGGGGGTGGGGGTGGGGGGTAGGGGGGGTACTTCGCACTACCCGCAACCTCCATGGGGTTGGGGAAGTCTGGTTATTTTGCGAGGCACACGTGCCACATCAAAGTTGTGAATGGTATAGTTAAATATGACACCACACCCTTTTCATGCATATAGTATAGGGCCACCCACAGGTGGTTCATATGTGGTCTCATCCATTTCCCGCCACAAGCACACATTTGTGGCTCGGGACATGGTCCACCTTTGTCCGGAAGCGAAAGGGGAAGTTTGACCTTTGACCATATATATGATGTACTCCTATAGGTTTTGTGTTATGGTACGGTGAGATTTCAAACCTAACTAGGATTCCCTTACCGCCGACACGAAGTGGGGTTCGTAGTGGGTGGCTGACTAGCAATATTGTGCGCTTTCTGCGACAGGCGCCACATCAAAGTTGTGCATTGGGTATTCGAACATCAAACCACCCTTTTCATACATATATTTGGTCCACATGCAAGTGTGTTCATGTTCTCACCCTTTCCCGCATTATTCTTTTTACCAAATTTATAAACATCACACGAGTTGGATGTAGAAATCGTCTGCGATTGGGTACACAACAAACATGGTTTGGTCAGACTACCCGTGTGCCACGCCCATGCCCTTGCAGTCACTCACATCAGCACAGTAGATTGGGCTCCACGAGGCTTTCCTCCCGCTCTCGAAAATATCTACTGCCTTGTAATCTCGAAAATATCTACCCGAGTAGAGGGTTTTTTCTGTTTGATAGCACATGATTCGTATGTGTGGATCATGTGCGATGTCAGTTACTCCCGCTCTGCTTCAATCAGTTGATCCAAATTTTCAGTAGCCCTGGATTTTTTTGAACTGGAGCCCCGACATTTTACTCCTGCCTGCATCCCTCGCAATCTCAAAAATATCTGCTCGGTTGGAGTGGTTTTTTGTTTGATAGCACACAACTATTATGTTTTAACCATGTGGGATGTTCGTTACTCCCGCCCCGCTCTACTTCGACCCCTTGATCCAAATTTTTGGTACCCCCGCCATTTTACTCCCGCCTAGTAAAATTTTCAGTACCCGCGGCATTTCCTCAAACACCTCCTTGGACC
Source organism: Triticum urartu (assembly GCF_056163025.1). NCBI lineage: Eukaryota > Viridiplantae > Streptophyta > Magnoliopsida > Poales > Poaceae > Triticum > Triticum urartu. The sequence goes on from NC_141879.1 coordinate 331,749,270, forward strand.
CCCTCCACACACCCCCAAATCCTTCGCTCAGCCCAAATCCCCCGCTCACACACATACACACCACCCCTCCCTCGCTCGAAACCTAGCTAGGTCGTCGCCGCCTCCATCGTAAACCTCTACCGGTCTGCCCGTGCAGTTTAACCACCGATATACATACCCTCGCCACCATGAGTTTCTTAGATGACGCCTACGAAACGCCCCCTTTCCCACATATCCCCATCCCCACCCCTCCCCCACTCCAGAGCATCGGAGCCTAAGCTCGGCTACACTTCCCGGGGAGATCGAGGAGAAAATGGCCCAAAAGAGCTTTGCCATGGCCTCTTCGCCCGATGTTGGCGAGGTGGCTGCCGAGGAAGCTGACAATGATGACTGGACCTGGATTGATCCTTTCAATCAGCGGGCTAAAGTATTCTGGCATGTCGCGGTCGCCGGCTATGACATTGAGGTCATCGACACCAACTGCTTGACATAGGCTATGTCATAGGTTAAGTTGCCCACCCCAACCCTTCAGGTTCAACAACCACCGATCTCATCGATGGCCCTGCCGCTCATCTCCTACGACTCGTTATGAATAATTTGCCATCCTTCATCGCCATGGAGCCCCTTTTGTCATTTCAGAAGGACACGTTCTGCGACGCTGGCTTGGGATTCTCAGCTGGCAAGTCAGACCTCATCGACGACGACCACGAGGAGGAGCCAATCTGTGACAAGTGAGGAAACCCATGATTTGTTTTCTCGAACCCCTTTTGTAGTGAGAACCTGTCCAGTATTTATTCCTATATTTGGTTGTTTGCATTACGCCTTGTTTATTTCTACGGTTTATGGTTGTTCGGTTATTTGTAGTTAGCATATGTCCAGTTTCAATTCCCATCTTTGGTTGTTTGTAGTATGCCTTGTTTATTTCAGCTATTAACAGTGTGATGTTCTATATGTGCTAGTATGAACTGTGTAGTTTAATTTCATCAATACCAAATTTAACAATAACTCTATGAATGACTATATTTGGTTGCTGTTAAGCATGTTGTACTCCCTCCGAATCTTTTTAGTTTGCATATAAGATTTGTCTAAAGTCAAGCCTCGCAAAGTTTGACCAACTTTATAGAACAAAATACCAACATTCATAATATCAAATAAATATCAGTACATGTGTCATGACTTAAGTTTTCATATTGTATAACTTTAGGATGGTAGATGTTGATATTTTTTCATATAAATAAGGTCAAACTTTATGAAGTTTGACTTCAGACAATTCTTATATGAAGAATAAAAAGGACCAGCGGGAGTATTTAACACACATTTCCATTTGATTTAATAATGGCACTATTTGGGCACTACAAAAAAAGACACATCCGTGACATTTTGGGCCGAACGAATTTTTTCCTGTCATGCTTATGACACTTCTATGATGATAATTGTGACAAAACCCGGTATCATCATAGATGTGGTGGGATCCTACTTATATGACAAAAAATTCATGACATAAAATGGGCTTTTCGTCCTGGGCGGGCTGGAGATGAAGCTGCATGACATTCTTTGGGCCGTCCACGACGGAGGAAACCGTGGTAGAAGCGAGGGCGAGGAAAATATCGGGGGAGTTCCCGATTACGGTGGGTGGTCGGGGGCCAAGTGATGCACGTTTCTCTCGTACGTACGCGTGTGTGTGCAAGGCGTTGCGCTCCAACTGAACCCGAGCGATTGCACTGCAGGCTACCCGTTACTGAACCCGAGCGATCGATAGATCCCTTGCTGTTAACTAAACCCGAGTGATTCCTTCGCTACTACTGCTAACTGAAGCCGATCAATATTTCCTCTTGATGAACAGTGAGCGTTGTTGGGGGGTTGGAGGAACAGGACCCCGTGGTAGTAGAGGCCGTTGCCGCTGGATGAACAGGACCCCAATCGATCGAGCCGGTGGATGAACAGGACCCCACGGAGGGATGGATGAATAGGACCCCGTGGAGGGCTGGTTGAACAGTAGCCGGTGGAGGGCTGGTTGAACAATAGCCGGTGAAGTGCTGGATGAACAGTAGCCCGTGGAGGGGTGGTTGAACAGGATCCCATGGAGAGGGCTGGTTGAACAGTAGCCGATGGAGGAGCGTGCGGTGGAGGCTGGATGAACAGGAGCCCGTGGATGAACAGTCATAGGTGGAGGGTGGAGGAGGTCGACGATGGATGAACAGTAGCCCGTGGAGGCAATCGACGGTGGATGAACAGTAGCCCGTGGAGGCAGGCGACGGCGGAGATGAACAGTATCTCGTGGAGTCCCGTTTTGCGGTACGCCACACCCCTCCCGATGATCAGGACCCCTGTTTCGACCGTAGAGCTCCAACACAAGTCCGTTTCCTCTGTTTTGCGGTACGCCACACCCCTCCCGATCAATAGGACCCCGTTTCAACTGTAGGAGGTCCGTTTCCTCCGTTTTGCGGTATGCCAAACCCCTCCTGATGAACATGATCCTGTTTCGACCATGGCCGGTCGAACACAAGGCCGTTTCCTCCATTCTGTAGTACGCCAGGCCTCGTTTCCATCGGCTGTTCCGCCAAGCCGGTTGGCTCCCGATGAACAACACGCGTTCCGTTGCCTCCCGATGAACACGACGCATTCTATTGCGTCCCCATGAACACGACGACGATGCAGTTTCTCCGTTCCGACCCAGCCATGCACACGAGCCCTGGCCGTACGTATGCGCGAGTTGGCATTCGAGACCCCGCCCGTATGTACATATGTGGTTGTATTTACTTTCTTGCACCCTAGTCGCTGTATGTACGTGTATATGCTACATGCGCGCTTCTACTACGACACGCGCCCTTCCTTACACGGCCATGGTTCATTGCTGCAGCCTGCAGACAGACCGTTCGTATGTACGTACACGTTCGCGACCTGAATGACAATGCTACATACGCTTCGACCGGGTGGGTCCCGACTGTCAGGCACTTCCTTGCATGCGAAGATGTAGCTGGTGGGTCCCAGCAGTCAGGGGGAAACATTTTTTCATGAAATACAGTGGCCCGTCCGATGGGTCCCTGCTGTTAGGTGGAGGAATCATTATTTTCCGCGTAATAAGGAGGCACTTCCTTGCTGCGGCCATGGACCCAGCTGTCAGCCTCTCCACGTATAGTACTCTTCCGATCAAAGTCATTCGTTGACCACGTTGACCACGCCGTGTCGAGAGCAACACGGAGGTGGACGACGGCGAGGCCTAGGAAGGGGACGACGCGGAGCCAAGGAAGACGCGGCAGTGGATGCCCACGCGAAGGGGAGTACGTGGGTTGACTGCTTTGGCTGTGGTGTGAGGCTGCCGTCACCGGAGAATAATAGGAGGTGTGGGTGAGTATAGAGGGATGGCATGGCCTGTGGTGGCAGCACAGTCAGACACGGGAGGCAGGAGCCAGCGGCACGGTCGACGCTTGTTTGGGCGACCGGAGCAAGAAGACCAGAGGTTGAAGAAGCACTACGACCGTTGGATGGACATCATACAGTCACTAGAGCTAGAATCGTTCATATTGACTAAGTTGACAAAGCCCTCCATCCCTGTCATCTTAGTAGGCCCACAAGTCAGCCTCCCACAATGGTGGGTCCCAGCTAGCAGGGGGAGTATTCATTTTTTGTGCGTAATAAGGAGGCACTTCCTTGTGTGCGAAGATATATCTGGTTGGTCCGAGAGGACAGTGGGGGAATGTTTTTTTCAAGAAATACAGAGGCCCTTTCGGTGGGTCCTAGCTGTCAGGTGGAGGAATCATTATTTTGCGCGTAATAAGGAGGCATTTCCTTGTGTGGATCCCTACTTTCAGCCTCTTCCAATGGCCGTTGTTTGTTGACCATGTTGACCTCACTGCGCAGCGGTGGACGAGGGCGAGGCCCAGGAAGGGAACGACCCGGAGCCATTGCAGCGGATGCCCACGCTGAGGGGTGTACAAGCGCTGACTGGTCGGCTATAGGGTGAGGCTGACGTCGCCGAAAAATAACAGGATGTGCGGGTGGGTAGAGGGATGGCCTGGCGGCAGCACATCCAGCCACGGGAGGAGGGAGCAGGCAGTCCCGCCGGCGCTGGTTTGGGTGGATGGAGCAGGAAGATCAGAGATTGAAGAAGAACGGCGGCCATTGGATGGACATCCAATAGTCACTGCTCTGTGTTGACTAAGTTGACAAATCCTTGTGTACGCGTCAAAAAAAGGACCGCGTCATCGTCAACCTAGTAGGCCCAGAAGTCAGCCTCCAAATCTGTGAAAAACAACATACAACCGATTAGCCATTATTTCAATAATTTACAACCCATTTGCTAATTCTTAAGGATATTTGAAGCCCATATTCTTTTTATTAGCATTATAGACCATATATTTTGGGCACTACTAAAAAATTCAACGAAAATTTTCATATTTTGATGGGGTCCGAACTCTTTTAATCACGAAATTTTGAGTCGCCTTAAAAATAATTTTTAAAAAATTATATCAAAATAAAATTCAAAAAACAATTCTCTGCAAAAAAAGAATGAAATTTAAAATCTTAACTAGCAAGATGCCCGTGCGTTGCACGGAACATGAAGATGCATTTGTATGAGTAGTTTATCTTGTGGGAGAAAAGACGATCTTTTAATGTAATTGCCAGTTGGCTTTGGTTTTTATAAGAGTAGAGAGTAGAGAAATCCAGAAAAATTATATTTTAATGTAATTTCCAGTTGGCTTTGGTTTAAAATTTACAGCCCATTTCTTACAACTTATAGCCCATTTTCTGGGGAAGCCCATTTCTTACTACTTTACATCCCTCCCTCCTCGTCTTGAAAGATTTGCTGCCAAGCAGGGCTGAGAAAAGCAAGTAGGCCTCAGTTTTGGTGTTCTCCAAAAAAAAGAACTGGGCTAGCCATTTTCAGAAAGAAAAAAGATATCAACTGGGCTCGTCATGTGCTTAAATAAAAGCATAAGCATGGGCTAGACGGGCCACAGCCCCCGCACAACACGCAGTTGAGCCCCATCTCTAAAACTAAAAAAACAACTGGGCGAGCTGCTGGGTCCCTGGTGTTATCCGCTTATTGTGTAATTTTAACAAATCTGCCACCGCGCCGGCCTATGCATCGCCGGTGTGAGATGAGACGTCGATGACTTGTACTGGCGACATGCCGCTGTTGGTGGAGTCCACGTCCCCCTTGCTGAAGTCGACCGCATCCTCGTCCTCGTCCCCATCCTCGGCGCCGCCCTCAAGGTTGTAGTACTCGTAGTAGTGGCTGCGCCAGAGTTCGCGTTGGTACTCCACCGCTGATTCCTCGACGGATAGACTCTTCTCTACCTCGACCTCGGCCACGCATAACTCCTCCTCCCGGTGCTCCTCGATCTCCGCCGCCTCCTGCATCTCCAGCTCCCGCTCGGCGACCTCATGAGGAAGTAGGTGCTCCATGGCCACCGCCGCCTTTTCAGACGTGGGTTGCATGCTGGAGTCTGAGGTGGCCTGGAATATCTTGGCGTGTGCATCTTCGATCTGGCGTGGATGGCCTCGACCTAGGCCAGGGCGACATCGGCGGCACGGACGACAGCCTGAGTGCTCTCCGCGTTTGCAGCCGCTGTCACAGCAGCAGCTGCAGCTGTCTCGGCTGTCGCGGCTGCCCTGTCGGCTGCCGTAGATGCCCTCTCGGCGGAAGCGGCCGTGCTCAATGCGGATGCGGCGGCGCTCTCGGCGCAAGCGGCCGCGCTTGGGTGGGGGGCGCGACCATCGTACAGGTCTTCACGAAGCGTTTCCACAACGTCATCTTTGCAAGAAGGGGGTGCGGGAATGGGGATTGTGATTCGTGGATTCCGGGGTTGCCGGCACTGGAGCAGACGAGCCGGCGAAGCTTAAGGAGGGAGACTTAAATAGAACCATATATTTTCATCGCAAATGGTTCCTAGAAAACAACTGTGTGTGATGTTGTACATATTTTTTATTAGCTGTGAAAGACGAATTTGGAGTAAAGTGGCAACGGATGGTGTTTTAACTGAACGAGAAATTTTGTAGTACTAATACAACTGTCATGTCAAATTTTGGAAAATTTCAGGGGTCATTTGACCTTTTAAGACATTTAAGTGATTTTCTAGCAGTGAGGAATTAGGAGGAAGTATTTTTTTGGCTTGTAATAATGAGGCACCTACTTGTGTAATGCAATGACCCTGGTGGGTCCCCACTGTCAGCCTCTCCATGTACAGTCATCTCCTGATTCCTCTTGGTTGTTGACCATGTTGACAACGCCAGACGGAGGCGGGCACACCAAGCCAACCAAGGCGGAGAATGACGGTGAGGCCTCGGACGGGAAGGAACATCAACCGTGGAAAATGCGGCAATGTAGTGGCAGGTGGAGGGGAGTACGAGGGCAACAACATGCAACTCAAGCTTACAAACGGTACAAAAAGCCCAAGGATTAATTGTTCATCAAAATTTTAGAAAAAACCCAAATTGAACATGGCAGTAACATCAAACCCAACCACTCTTTTTTGCAGTCACAAACAAATGGATCGGTCTGATCCATAAAATCAACATCCTGTGCATAAAAATTTATTGCACGATGACTACAAATTGTTGTAAATAGAAGCCGAGCACATTTAGAAGCCCATTTGTCCACCTGGAACTTCATTTTTTGCTCTTCAACATGTCCGTCCGTGAGAAATCTCTTGCGGTAAAACTTAAGCCTCAGGGACAATAGTAACCTCGCATTCAATAGGAAGAATGTGACAAAGCTTCTGTTTGCCTAGTTGGATGCTTACCCTTCCATCGTTATTGTCCTCAAACGAATGTCATGAGAACTGAGAAAATCCTGGTGCTTATTATGCCACTGATTGGTTATACATTTTTGTCCATGTGCTTGCAGTACCTAAGTAGACATGAAGATTTGAAATCAGTTAAGGTCTGAAAAAAGAGTATGTCGAAAGAGCAACAACTGAACGGCTAATTCTAGTACAATATATACAGTATTTCAATGTGCATGAAATCATCACCTCCATATATAAATTCTCCAGAGATCGAAAGCATCGCAGCAAGCCAATAATTATGTTCAGATCATAACTATACATTCCGATATAAACGATCTTGACAGAATCCAACAACATTGATATGCTATCCATGGACGAACTCTTCATTAAGCATATAACATAATATTAGTACCCAAAGAGTACTCCAAGATATAAAACTTATGCGCACAAATGAAAAATGCAGCTTATGATTACAAATGTGTAGATGATAATATACGGTACCTGAAAAAGTGAGGAGCCAAACACAAACTTCTTATGATCATTAAACGGATCACGAATTACACCCAAGGTCTCCATTTTGGGCGCAGAGACGATAGTTATTTGCGAAGGTTTATAACAATTATCAAGGAGCAACCTTTCAAGTGAAGGGGCATCTTCGATGATGAGCTGCCGTCCTTCAAAACAAATTCCAATGCTTTTAAGGTGAGGCAACTTTATTTGGAGACAACTGATAGGGATTTCTATTCCCAAAACAATCAGCAAGCGCTCCAGGGCAGGGCAACTGGAGTGGATGATGCTGTGCAGTGAGGCCTCCGACAGATAAACCACCACAAGCGGAAGTTTTTTTAGCAGTGGGAGTCGAAGCATTTGTACCAGATCATCTGGTAGATGACACCGGGCGAAGGTGGCGGTGTGGAGAGAGGAGGAAAACCGCGAGATGGACAACGATGGTGTGGGCACGAATTCTTGGTATGTTCATGGTATGAAACTTTCGTGGTAGTGGTAGAACTCAAACTGCTGGAGTTTTCCGAATTCAGGGGATGTCAGCCAAGCGTCCACCGTGCCGGGTATGGACAACAGTTAGCGTGTCGGGATGCAAAGGCTTTGAACGGGGCCTTGCTGGTGAGAGGAGACGATGGCTCTGAGGAGATCAAATTCAGGAAGGACAGATATCTAACGACAGTCGAGATTGAGGGGCGCGGTGCGCCATAGAGGGCGCCACCGAGTTGAGAGGACTTGTGTGCGGCAGCAATCCTTGGTGGGGAGAAGCGAGATGAACTCCTTAAGGATGACGTCTGGGAGATCGCTGATGCGGTCCGCCGGAGATTCTACCGGTTCCTCAGATCCGGGTGTAGGGGGGGGGGGGGGGCTCGCCGCTTCTCCCCGCGATGCCGGGTGCGGGATCTACAACCAGCGTCGCCACTAGCGGGAGCCTCATCTTCTTGGCACTGGGGCCAGCCGACTCCATTTTCCTTGTGGGCGTCGCACCAAGCTCACGGGTTTGAGCAAAGTAGCCAGAGACGAGCCTAGTGGCTGTGCGAGTGGGGAAGAAGGAGGGCTGGGGTTTTCTGTAGGAGTGGAAGAAGAGGAGCAGGCGTTTTCTGTACGAGTGAGGAAGAAGGTGAGCGTTTTTTAGCAGAGTGAGGAAGATGGGGAGCGGGGGGAATTGGGGCGAGATGGAAGCGTAAGTGGAAGCGAGGAGGAAGGAGGGTTTTCCTGGGATCGCCCCCTCTTCAAGAAATACGAGCTTATCCTTGCAAAAAACAAAAACAAATGGGCTTTCAGATGGATAGGCTTTTGTATCGGCCCAGTCAGTTGCCCGTGTTTCGTACTAGAGGGCCTTGTGCTAGAGGCAGCCCGAGACACTCTCCAGCTTATTACCCATTCGAAAGAAAAAAAGAGACGCTCCAGCTTATGGCTACTCATTGGTAACCTTTTTCAACTTGGCATCCACCAAATTAGAGGATGCAGTACTGGATGCAGACACTCACACTGGTCGCATAGCGCGGCAAAGCGAGGTGTCAAATAACAGGCCTACAATATACTTACTAGATTGTGAAGGTTCACAGGCTAGTCAACATTTACATTAAACTAAGCTTCAGAAGATACAGTATGCATACTAACATTCAGAAGAACAAAAGTTCAACATGTTTATGCATCTCAATGATTTACCATACTATAACCAATACAAAGTTGTGAGAAGGTGTGGAAATAAAGAAAATCTTGTTGATGCTTCTCTGAGCAAAGGGCCTCCCTGTGCATGCATTAATTTCCTGGGCATGCTTGTTTCTTCTCAATGTTGTGAGCACTTTGAGCATGTTGGCAACTCCACAGCTAGCTAGTTGCCTCATCTTGCAATTGATGCTGACACATTTGCAGCAAACACATGAGGCAATAGAGATGACTCAACATGAGTCCATATTGTGCAGTTCCCCTGAAATCATCTTTATTGTCCTGAATCTGAAAAGATAGGAAAACAATAACTATACTTAAACGATGTTGCAAAACAGTAGCACATATCAATAGCTCGGCATGACAAAACACGATCATTTGGAAGAAGGGGATACCGACCTGCCCGAGGAAGATTGTATATAATTTCATAAGTCCTTGGTTGATTTCCACCTTCGGCTACACTGCTTGTTTGCTACTCCACACATGACAGGATCGTTACGCACTGCAATCAACAAGTCAACGTACGAATAAGCTTATTTCATCTTGTGGTGGTGATTGTACCTAGTTACGAATGTAGGAATACCTGAGCACCATGAGGTTAGCTGACAGCAGGTAGATGCAGCCATATAACTTTTGTGCGGTGCTACCAAAACTGAGGTTTGTATCCCTTCCCATTATGAGAATTATTCTTCAAGTTGGTAGAATGTGACGGCTTGTTCTTTGCATCAAACTTACCTTTCCCCTGAGATTTGTTCTTGTTGTTTTGGGGTTGGTTGGGCTGGAAGTTCTTCTCATGTGGGCACTAGAAGCTGCCACAGCGACCCAAGCATGTGTGTCTTTTGCTCTCTCCTTCTCTTCAAAATGAAGAGTGCTAATGAGATCCAAAACGGAAAACTCATGTCTCTTGTTTTTTAGAGAAGTAGCAAAATCGTTCCACAAAGGTGGAAGCTTGGCAATGATGGTCCCAGTAACAAATTTATCTAACAACACACACTTGAAGTACTCAAGTTCCTTAGCGAGTGACTGTATCTCATGAGTCTACTGAACAACAGAGCACTCATCAGTCATCTTGTAGTCACAGAATTGCTCCATGACGTACAACTCATTGCCAGCGCCCGAGGCCCCAAATGTGGCCTCGAGCGCAACCCACATATCTTTGCCGCTATCAAACGACATATATGAATCCACAACGGAATCTTCAACAACACTTAGTAGGGCGGCTTTGAAGAGGGTATCCATGTTCTCAAAAGCTTCCTATTATGTAGGATTAAGATCACCCTTAGGCTTACCATTAGTGGCGTCATAGCAGTACATGATCTGAAACCAATATACTCCTCTTGTGCGCCACCTTTTATATTGCACCCCCTTAAAAGTAGGCGGCTTCAAAAGCGCAACAAAACCACCTGGAGTAAATTTCCTATAATCAGGTTTTTGGATTGGATTGTTGAATATATGAGCATATTACTATGAGATATAATCCGAATCAATAGTAAATAGAACATGACGACAATTGCAAAGATCAAAGTAATGATGCGGACTAAATCAGGAGGACAAAATCACATACTGTACATCGGGAGCAGAACCGTTGTGGTTGATGTTGTCACTCATGTCGTTGATGAAGAGGTTACCGAGGTCAGGGAAGAAGGCTGTTGATGAGGAAGTCGTCACTGGCAGCAGTCACAGGAGTGTGCTCCCCAAAAACCTGATCGCCCCTCTCCCGTATAGGATCACGAAAGGCGGGGTTCGGAGGACTGCTGTCCCTTCTCGCGGTGCACGCCGGAAGGAGGGATGGAGAAGAATTGCGTGGCGGCGCTAAGATCTGGAATGGTGCGAAACCATATGATACAGCGGCGGCTAGGGTAGAGCCTGTCAGGTCGGTCATGCAAGTAAGACCAAGTACTACATAATAGTAGGCCTTTGGCCCAAACCCCACGTCCAAGTATAATAGCCTCACTATCCAAAAGAATCAGAAATGGTTGAGTAATTAAGGCGTCCGTTAATTATTAATTAATGACTTAATAAATTTTCTGACTCACACCACACTTAGAGCATGGTTAATAGTATAGCCAACATCCGGCTATATGAAGTTGACACATCATCTACCAACGTAATACGTAGCCTGCTAACAATAGTTAGTCCCTTTATTATAATACTATATAATTAATAATGGCCCCACCTTTTGTCTCACAAAGTATGTGTAGTCTGAAATGCCGGGCGTGCAGCGGGCGGTGCCCTCGGCCGGCGCGTCGCTTCCACAGTGGAAGAGTGAGAGGTCGCGTCGCCTTGACTTGCCATCAATGTGGAGCGGCAGGCTCAGCTGGCGCCAGGCGGGAAGGTTTCGATTTTTAATTCAGTTGCTGTGCTGCTACCGTCCAATATTCACGTGTGGTTGTTTCTAGAATAAAAAGGAGGTAATCCTACTTATGTTACTCCCACTATGGCTAGCCTTGCGCTTGGCTCTTCGCCTCTTCTGGAAGTCGAACAATAATGGTGGTACTACAGTAGTACTTCTGGCAATCTGACACCAACTGAACTGCTGCACGTCCACCGCTTGTAAGCAAAAGTTTCTCCTTGTGTTGCGAGCCACCGCGCACGTATTGGCGAGGGAGAAGGCGTAGTAAGAAAGCTTCTCGTCATTCTGTGAGTTGACAGGACACATCAAAGTTATTTAGTATGTACTCTCTCCAAAAAAGGGCTGACCATGTCATGGCTACAATCCCGTGCTCTGCCGTTGAGTACATGCACTATTGACGTGCCATCGAGGAGAAAAAATATTGTGTAGTAGGAGTAGGTGCCATCGAAGTGCACGACTCACTTACGCACTGCTTATCTAATTATCTCCATTTTCTTGCATGACACGTTCACCTTGATGCTAGATGTCTCGCGTGTTGGCAAAAGGATGAACAAAGCTCACGTAAAAAAAGAGTGGAAGAACATAGATTCTCGACGACCGAGAAGGAGCAAGGAACCTCGCGGTGGAGCGTCTGCAAGGAACCTTGCGAGTTTTCCCCTTTTTTGCCACCTGCCCACCTATAAACAAATAAAAGAACATGAACTCTTCGCTAACCACTAGAGACGATACATCGGGGTGCTAAGTTGAAGATATTATATTAGTTTATACTCCCTCTATCTCGGTTTATAGGGCGTGCGCGTAGTTCCAGGTCATTGATTTGACTAACTAAATATGAGTTATATGTCACCAAAAGTATATCATTAGATTCGTAAGTGGATGTAGTTTCTAAACATATATTTTTCATCCAATATGATACATATTTATCTAGTTAAATTGTCAACCTAGAACGATGCGCATGTCTTATAAAACGAGGCGGAGGAAGTATTGATAACCACGCAAGAAGCCACGCATGTATATGACGCATGCATCCACACATGTACACACGCTAACGCAGTAACTCGTGCCGATCCAACTCATGCACAAACACGCACAACATGGAGCATGCAACGCACGTACAAAACACATGCATGCACACACACTCGGCCGCATAATGCACGTGAATAACACATGCATGTGCACACACGCGGCTGCATGGAGGCGTGCACCATCTGCGGCGATGTCCGGTTCGTCATGCTACGGTGAAGCTCGCACAACAATGGCGCCTACGCATCTCTTGCAACACCTCTTTGTTTTCGTTGCTCAACGACTAGCCGGAGACGAAGACAACCGCAGCCTCAGCCTTAGAGCTTGCACCGATGGAAAAGCACACACGCTGCATGCACATGAGCACGTACGGAGTGCCCATGATGTGGTGCGTGCCCAGTCGCCTCTACTCCTTCTGCGCATGTTGTCTATGAAGGCAACTGCATGCCTAATAATGATGTGGGTGGGATCTTCTAGGACTCAGATGATGACGAGGAAAATTATGGGGGGGGTGTCTCCAACAGTGTTCCTCGGCTCACACCTCTTGCATCACGATGAACGTATGGAGTTATGATTGATGTTCTTAGTCCTACTTAAAATTGGTACACTATATATAGAATAGAAGAATAGAAGAAGAAGATAGTATAGATATAGAAACCCGTGTGGAATGAGAGAAACCAACTCCGGCCACACACATCCGTTCAGGAGCAGGACGCCGGCCAAGCTCCTCCTTCCACCATTTTGTCCACTCTTTCGGCGGCAGCCAACGAGCAGGAAGAGCAGTTCTCCGGCATAAAAGCTGTCTGGGTGGCCCACCGAGCCCGGCAGCTCGCTTCTCCACCTACCTCGCCTAGCCTGTCAGAGGCAGTTGCCGCACTAAGCTAGCGCGTGGTTCCGCAGCTGGCCTCTCCAATACAGCTCAAGGAAGAGTGCCAATTTGCTCCACGCCGGCTTGTGGGGGAGCACGGCGGCACGGGCATCGTTGCTGCCCTCAACGCCGCTGCGCCGTACAACGCCTCGAGTGTCTGCCACTGCGCCATCTGCTATGGACGCGCGCGTAACCGCGACATGCAGGCAGAGAAAGAAGCCATCGCGGATGTCTATGAGGTGATGCGGCTATGCGGATGTGGACGAGGTGATGGGCAGCACGTCCCCGCCCGCCGCCATCATCGAGGAAAAGTAGAACACGGGAGGCCGCTGCCGATTGTATCCCATGAAGGCCACCGCCGAGGCGACGCTGGCGAGTACAGCCGGTGTCTTGCTCGATTCTTCTTCTGCCGGATGGTGGAGGAGGACAAAGAGATCGGGCGGCGACCATTTAGATTAGGTATTTTAATTCTACCAGGCTGATTGTAATGGGAGTATTATATGTAGTATCATGCATGCCAACTACTCCCTCTGTTCCTAAATATATGAGTATTATAAGAGCATGGTTAATAGTGTAACCAACTGATGGCTACATGACACTGCCACGTCATCTATAGCCAACCTTGTAGCCTTCAAGTATAATACTCCCTCCGTCTAGGTGTCATCTTACGAAAACCAAATAATCCCAAAATACTTAGGCGCGGTGCATTAACTTCAACCTCGTTTCTTGTGTCTTGACATATCAACCAATAAGAGATGTGGGTGTGCATGCTTTTAATGACTTGAGACTAGCAATCACGACATGCAGTGGTTAGTTCATTGCATGCAATGCTATTAATTAGCAAATAAACATTAAGTGCAAGGCGATTCTATAGGTGGGCAGGCGGCGTAGGCCAATTCCTCTCCAAACACCTAGGGAGGTGGTTGAACCGAACAAGTATAACTTGTTTCTAGTGGGTATTGACGTGTCATTGAAAGGGTGTGATAGCTGACTCTTGCAAAATAATTAACTACCACATTGGCATACACGAGCATTGGGCCCACTTGTCAGCGTGCTGGACGGAGGAAGGAACGCAAGACAAAATGGAGCGTCGAAGGGTGCGAATCGATTGGCTCACGTGTGATGACCACTGGAGCAATACACTCAGGTACTACGTTAAAAAATTAGTGCAAACACGGCCGGTTATACTGTGAGTAGGTGACCGTGCGCTTGGCTCTTCGCCTCTTCTGAAAGTCGAACAATGATGATGGTACTACAGTCGATAGTGTACTACTAGTAAGCAAAGCTTCTCCTCATTTGCGAGTAGATCGAACACATCAAAAGTAGTCTCTAAAAAGGGTTGACCATGTCCATGGCTGCCACCCCGTGCTCCGTCATTCAGTGTGTGCTTCTCGTCGTTCTACGAGTTGACGGGACACATCAAATTTAATACGTATTTAGTACTCTCTCCAAAAAGGGCCGGCCATGTCCATGGCTACCATCCCGTGCTTCGTCATTGAGTACGTGCACTATTCACGTGCCATCGAGGAGGAAAAATATTACGTAGTACTAGGTGCCATCGTTGTGCATGACTCACTTACGCACTGCTTATCTCCATTTTCTTGCATGACACGTGCACCTTGATGCTAGATGTCCCGCGTGTTGGCAAAAGGATGAGCAAAGCTCATGTCAAAAAAAGAGTGGAAGAACATAGATTCCCGACGACCGAGAAGGAGCAAGGAACCTCGTTGTGGAGCGTCTGCACTCATAATATTTCATATTATTTAGCGATATAAAATCAACCAATCATCTCCATAGTAGACCAGAAGAGTACGAAACACAACAACCCAGTGTAGTTACATCATACTGTACGTGGCCAACCCACACTATCACCATATTTCTTGACCTCCATGCGACACCTAGCTCTAGTAATCCACCAGCCTGTATCGCTTCTCGCTCCTCGTCTCTAACAAAGTGTGGCAGGCTGGCATTTTTGCCACCTATTGAGGTCGGTTAACTCATCACATGTTAGCGACATGCCAAGAGCATTCTAAAAAAATTACTGTACTCTATTGTTATGCCAAGAAGAGGAAGCACTTTCACCGACGAACCAAACAAGACAGGCGTGCTGTGCCGTGAGCGGGTCCAGTTTCTCGTTTTGAACTTGTTTGGTGTAGTAGTAACACTTGGTTTTGACTATGGGTAAGATTTTATATACTCCCTCCGTATTGTGCACCGTGACCAAGGAAGAGGGGAAAATGAGAGAAATTAATATTTATTTGCTAATTAATAGCATTGCATGCAATGAACTAACCATTGCATGTCGTGTTTGGTAGTCTAAGTCATTGAAAACATGCACGCCCCACATCTCTTATTGGTGGATATGTCAAGAAACAAGAAACGAGGTGGGAGTTAATGCACCGCGCCTAAGTATTTTGGGATTATTTGGTTTTCATAAGGTGACTTATACACCTAGACGGAGGGAGTAGGGCCTAATGTATTCTTCGTGGATGCCTTTGACCATTGATAAGATTTTATATAATTTGAAAATTATATCATTCGAAGATCCTTTCACGTTTCGTTTTCAAAAATAAAAAAGATCCGTTCACGTACGAATTTGACTATATGCTTTGAGCAACCTGCATGTCCTATACTACTCCTGTTTGGATACTCTAACTTAGCTAGAGGTTCGACTAACTCATGACTAACCCTAAACTAACTGTAGCCAAAGAGGTGTTTCGGTGACAGGGTTAGATTGACAATAAATGCACTTGATGGAGAGAGAAAAGTGGTTTTCAATGGGTCCAAGGAGGTACTTACTGTGGGAAAGGTGAAGTGATGGTTGCTTCGCCCGAGCAACTTATTACTCTGGGAATATGGGAGTACTAACAGATTCAAGGAACAGAGAAATGATGGTTGCTTCGTCCGAGCAACTTACTGCGGCGAAGGTGGGGCTCTATGATTTGACTGCTCACTAGTCATTACTAATGCGGCGCAACGACCAGGGTGAATCTTTCCCTGTAGTTGTGCACTCAATATTGATGCACGGCAGGTGGAACCGGATGAAGGATGTCCCAGTCGGCGAAACGAAGTTAAATTGTTTCTGGCATTGCTATCAATCCTTCAGGATTTGTTTATATGTACGCATAATTTTCATGAAATTGTACTATGAGGATATGAAGGTTTCAACTTTGGTTCCTGCTGGAAAAAAGGTTTCAACTTAGGATTCATGTGTTCTCTTGCCTCAAGATTATCTCGTTACAACATTCCATCAAATACAAATGAAACTACCATGGCTGCTAACGCATCTCAATGGTTCATAGATCAATGCAAATATTCACATCACAACTAAAGACAAAGTTATGAGAAGGTGTACAAATAAAGAAACATATAATTGATCAAACAAAAAAGTAACATATGCAATGTGTGTGAAACAGAGTCATGGATATATCATATATAGAGGGAGTGATCCACGAGAAGAGAGTGGAGTGATCATCGGCGTGAGATATTGATAGAATCGAAAACATGGATGAAGTGTGTGGCTACGCGATCGATAAAGAGTGCCATCGAATTTGTGTTTGCCCATGTCAAAGATGCATGGCAGCTGGCCTACTGGAATTTGAGAGGGCAGAGGTGCATTTTTTCTCTGTGGCATGGATACCTATCTACAACGTTCGACTATCGGTGGTGGGGGGGGAGGGGGCAACGACCTAACTATAGAGAGGTAGATCGACTAGTATATGTGTGGAGAAGGAGAGAGACCTAGCTATGTATAGAGGGAGATCGATCGACATCCATGGATATGTGTAGCAGAGGAATAGGGTTCGGAGAAAGACAAAAGTAGAGTGTCAGAGGGTTGGTGGTGGAGTGGCGTCTCATAAATGGTGGGAGAGGCCTACTAGACAAATGGAGGGTACGAGTGCAATATCAATAAGAGAGGGCAGGGACGTCTGTCTGTCTATGCACGTGCGTGTGAGAGACGGGTTGGGAGGTATGCAAGGATTATGAGGGGTGACGATATGGTTGTGGTAAGCATGCGTAACTACATAGGAAGATCAAGCGTCGTGTGTCCGAGAAAGGGAGAGACATAACTAGTGAGGTAAGTCTATCGGTGCATGGGGAAAAAGAATTCTAGTCGACCTAGCTATATGTAGGGAGATCAATATGTATACATGCATGCATGTGTTAGAAGCAAATAAGGTCTGGAGAGACAGACATGGGAGAGGGGTGCGGCTAGGAGGTGGTGCGAGAGGCCTACTATGTCGAGGGGGGAGGAGTGTGCAAGTATGAGATCAATGAAAAGAGGGGCGGGAGTGTGCACCTGCGTGGAACCGTATTGGACATAGGGGGCATGAACAGTGAGAAGATAAGAGGGGAAGTATGTGTTTGTGGTAGGCACACTTGGCTAGAGAGGTATATCGACCGATGTGTGCCGGAAAGGAGGAGTCGGGGGGCCTACACACACCGCGGGTGAACGACCTTGTCGGCGTTCTGGGAACGGGGGTCCCCAGACTTGCCTGCCTGCGGCCTGCGGCGTGGCTCAAAGGGGGGCCCAGCACGGCCCATCTTCATCAACACAGACCCAAGACCCTCGCGAGGGGCCAAGCCTCGCGGGGCGGACGACACGGAGCTTCCTCAGGCACGGCCTCACCAGGCTGGCTCGCGAGGGGGCGGAGAGATCAAGGCGGGGTACCTCACGAGGTACCCGTGATGCAAGCCATGACGACCAAGGGCGCCAGGCGGGTGCCAGCCCGCGTAGTGTCCTCCTTTCCTCTTTGGTGCAAAGGGGGCAAGCGCAGCCGCGGAGTACCGAGGCATCAGGCAATGGTTGCCATTTCGGTGCAACAAGACCAAGACCAGGAAGACTGCAAGACGGAGGTCATCGTGGAGCCCAGGACGGCGTCACCACCAGAGCTTTGTGCAGGCGAAGACTGCTTTCGTCAGGGTAGCTAGTACTACTGTCCCCCTTAAAATTAGCCCGCCATTGTTGGCTCCCTTCCCGCTCGATATTTGGGAAGAGGACCAGGGCCTCTATAAATAGGACCAGCCACCCACAGAGCAAAGGGGGTTCGGAAGAGGAGGTTCTTTAGAGAGGGGGTTCGATCAGAGAGAGAGAGAAGGGTGGCTGAACTCCTCCTAGCAGTTCATCACCCCAGCCAAGAACAGACCCTCGCGAGGCTGTTCTTCCTTCTATCATTCATCATCATCAGCCCAAGAGGCAATCCACCACGCCACACACTGGAGTAGGGTATTACACCACAGCGGTGGCCCGAACCAGTATAAACCCTGTGTCCCTTGTGTTGTTCTTTCCATAGCTTAGATCTTAGTGAGGCGGAGGGGTGCAGGTAGGTAGGAAGCGTAATCTCCGCGCGCACCCTAGTGTTCGAACCTCAAGGGTCTGCCAGAACCCGAAATCCGACATTTGGCGCGCCAGGTAGGGGTGCGCCAGAATCCACCTTCTACCGCTTCGTGCCCCATCGCGTCGTCATCATCATGTCCGGCGACCAGGCGGGTAACCCAGATCCATGGGCGGCGTGGCCCGCCCGCGCATAACCGCTTGCCTCGGGCGACCCCGTGCCCCAGGCAGCTCGCGGTCCGCAGGGCGCTGCGAGCCGCGAGCGACGCGGACAGGCTTCGACAGCTCCCACATCGCGGCAGGCACGGTCGGCAGCAAGGGCCTCCAATCACGCTGCGACCACGACACCGTACACCCGCCGGGAGTAGGCGAACTCAAGGGCTGCGCTCACGGTGGCCCAAGAGCTGCTACAATGCAGGCTGCTGGAGGGCGGCCGCGACGTGCTGTTGGAGCGGGTGGCGGAGCTCCTGGGCTTCGCCGCCTCGGGGGCTCACCCCTTCTGCACCCAGCTCCCATCTCAAGCCCAGGGCGGCCCGCGCGGGGGCTCCGCGCGTGCCCGCGGGCTCCAAGGCTACTCCAACGCCAGCGAAGCTTTCAGCACCGGACCGGTGGTGGCGCTGCCCCCGCTCCCGGTCCGTGAAGAAGAAGGAGTCGACACGACCCGCGGCCCCGGTGGACAGCCGCGCTGCCACCCCACGGTGGGCGCGTCAGGTAGGACCGCGTGGCACGCGGGGCATTACGGCGTGGCCTTCGGGACGGCGGCGCTAGAGGAGTACGTGCCCCTCATGATGGACCAAGGACACCCTCACGAGAGCGAACAAGGCTCGCTCCTCAGCCCAAGCTGGGGGGATGAGGCGCCAGAAGCTGAGCCTTTCCGGGAGCCCCGGGACGGTCCCGCTGGCCACGCAGGAGGCAACGATTATCGGGTACCGCTAATTCTTCAGGAGCAGGCATACGCTAACCATGGATCGCAGGAGGTGCAGGTCGCCGCAGCGAGCAGCTGCCCCGCTCCCACAGTCTCCTACCCCTCGGGAGGAGGGCGCAGGGGGCTGCAGGAGAGGGGCCAGGATCCGACATCACCACCGCGGCGTTCGGAGCAAGGTGTTCTCAGGAGGTAGGCCCTCCGCTGGGGAGGTGCCTCAGGGCCTGCCCCCGGTGGAGGACCCGTGGTCGTCGGGGGAACCGCTGGCGACTGCTCTACCCCATCGGTGGCGTCCTGGTTTCCGGTCGTCGTTGATGGCACTAGAGTGTGGCGCAAGGCGGGGCCCTCATCTGGCGATATGAAGCAAGGCCAGTACCTGTGAAGAAGGCCCAGTGCCTGTGAAGCTCGCCGCCCCGTGACACTCTCACGTAATAATGAGTGGGGCTGTACATGCCCCGGAGTCTCAGGGGTGCCGGCCTCAGGCCCTGGGGCTCCCTCCCACGCCCAGTGGCAGCACTTAGCTCCGCGCTGGTGAGAAGACGTCCAAGACTAGACTAGGTGCTGGACGCGGCCTTCTGTTTGCTTTCGTTGCTTTTCCCTTTGGTTGTCGCTTTCCCCCACTGGATTCAAGTTGGATTCGAATTTGAGATTTGTGTGTGTTCGGGGAAGGGGTGCTTAGTCTCGTTCGAGCAATTTCTCGCGTTTTGGTTGCCACTTCGCCTCAGCTGCCTCCCCTCGTGAGCCCCTCGCGAGCCGGGTCAGGCCTAGCTTGCGCGCAGCCCAGACTGCCGCCAATGTGTCCTCTCAGGAGGGTGTTTTACTGCAGATTCTGCGGATCCAATCAGGGAACACTCGAGACACCACAGCCTCCTACAGGCTACCTCAGGGCCAGTGTGGGACAGAGCTAAACTAGCCGACCAGCGCGTCGCTTAGGCCAACCACTTGGCGCGGGCGCATGGGCAATGTAGCGTCTACTAATACGATGAACACAAGTTTTACATAAGGGGGCTCCCCCTCCAAAATGCTCTCACTGCCATCAGGCCAAAACCTGAGTTCTGTTCATGCAGGGTAAGGAAGTAGGAACGATGCACAATCAGTCGGACAAATCCCCCAATGCGTTCTCAGGAGCACCACCCGAGCCATTGCTGGCGTCGCTGAACTCGCCATCGCTGTCTGCGTCGCCGCCAACGGCGTCAGGGCCGTTCACCACGCCGTCTTCGTCGGCCGCCACGATCACGCCGTCGTTGTCAGAAGCGAAGGCCCTGATAAGAGCATCCACATTGTCTTCCACCCATTGCGCCAGATCGCCTCGGACGGCCTGGGGGACTGGGGCGATGGTGGCGTCGAAATCAAAGTGGGGATCCATGTTCCGGAGATGGCTGAAGACGCGGGAAAAGGCGTGCCCGAGCAGGGCGCGGCTCCTCTCCTCCACCAACCTGTCAGCCCTGACCGACCGCGCCTCCAACTGCGTCAACACGTCAGTGAAGAACTGAAGATTGCCAGCATAGTTGACTGCGTGCGGCTCGCCAACAGCCGCCTCGCAGATGTTGCCCAAGGCTGTGTTGTCTCTTTCCCGGAGCGTGGTGAGCATGGGGCCATGCTCATGCTCCAGGATCCGCCGCTGACGTATCTCGTCCGCGTTCTGGCGCGCGACGACCTCAGCCTCCTCCACCCGCTGGCGGAGAAGGAGCACCTCGGCCTGGGAGGTGGTTAACTCACCTTGCGCCACCTCAAGGGCGGCCCGGAAAGCATTGGCCCGCCGCATCGCCTCCTCCAGCTTGGCCCTCAAGGCAGCAGTCCTGCCTTCAGCTTCGGCCCGGATCAACCCCAGCTTCTCTTCAAACTCGTGCTCGAGGTTCAAATGCGCCATCGCCACTCGATGTCCGACCTCCTTCAGGATGCGGGCTTCCTGTGCAGTGACATCATCCTCCGCATGCATCACCAAGCGCTCCCTCGTCTCCAGATGCTCGTACTCGTGGGTACGTTCGGCGGCTTCCAGCGTCAGCGCCTCCTCACGCTTCTGGAGTTCTGCTAAGTCGCCGGAGGCCACCTTCATCGACACGAGGGCTGCCTCGCGCAGATCCACCTGCTCCTCCAGTGAGTGGCACCAGGCCAGGAACTCCCGAGCCCGCTCCTCCGCCGCCGTTCGCCGCCGGTCAGCTTCTCGAGCCTCCTCAGCGGCCCAAGATCGGGCCTCCCGAGAGGCCACCAGTGACGCCTTGGCCTCTGCGTCATCAAGATCGCGCTGACGGCGCGCAAGGGTGATGGCGCCCTCCAGCTCGCGCCTCTCTGCAGCCAGGCGCAGGCCCTCGGCCTCAAGGCGCGCGTCTTCATCGGCAAGCTCCTCACCAAGCAGGCTTACCGCGTCAGCCGCCCTTCGAAGGAATCCTTGGCAGAGAGCGCGACGCTCCCGAGCGCGCTCGAGCACGTCTTCCACACCATCATCTGCCCCAAGCAAGCACCGGGGGCCACGAGTCAGCACTCCCCCTCCGAGCTGGGGGCTGGCACCCTCGCGACGTCCGGGCACGCCGCGTCAGAAGCCCGGCCTGGGGCTAGCCCGTCCCCAGGTGAAGAGCGCAGGGAGCGCCTTAGCCAATCGCAGTACACAACCAGGCGAGAAGCCCACGGCAGGCTGACTATGCCCCGAGAAGGCCCGCGAAGGAGGATCACGAGGTGCGTAGGGCCAGGATACGCCTCGGGACGGTTCGCCTCTTCGATCGCCCTCACCACAAGGGCTCCGCTGCTTGGAGCGCTTGAGGACGATGGAGGGGGCGAAGACGAGGGGGACGGCTCCTCAGCCGTCTCCGCAAGCTCGGCTGGAAGGGGCCTGCGGAGCAAGGGTCAGTAAGAGCAACATAAGGATCGGAAGCTAGGAAAGGAGAAGGCTTACTCATCAGTGGTGAAGTACTTCCTACGCTTCAGCAGGCAGCAAGGGTAATCATCGCCCAGGGCCTCCCTTCTCTTCCGGAGGGCCTCAAAGTCCACATGGAAGCGGCCTAAGAGTTGGGCGCAGGGATCAACCTGCGACGAAGATGGAGCGTCAAGGCGATCTGTGTCGGAGGCGCCTGCCTGATGTGCGCAGCCAATCGCCTCGCCATGAGAAGCCGCCGGAGCCTCAGGGGCCTCAGCCACAGGCGTGGAGGGCAGCTGCTTGTCACCCTCACCCTCAGCCTCAGCGGCACGGGCCCCAATAGCTGCTTCCTCATAAGCATCGCCCGGCGCTGTCACCCCGCCGGGAGCCCCCTCGGCCTCTGGTGCCTCATGCCTCCCTGCTCCGCCGCTTGAGGAAGAGTCGCCTTGGCCGACTAGAAGGGCAGTCACCACCACTGGGTTCTCGCGAGGCCCCTGGAGGCCGACAGGGCGCGGCCCCCACTCATCGAAGATAGGCATCTGCCTCACAAAATCGCCCCTGCTCTGGCAGAGGTACAACAAGGCCCCTCCCTGCTGGATGCTGCCAGGGTTGGGGTCGCCAGTCAGGGTCAAGAGTGCCGTCCTCAGCACTTCAGGCATCAGGTCCTCTTCCTGGAGCCTCATACGATCATCATGCCCGCTTAAGGCCCACATCCGGCGGGAGTGGCGTTGGAGAGGAGCAACGCGGCGTAGCAGGAACTCTTTCACCACCTTGGGCGCTGTCACGCCAAGCGACCTCAAGAACGCGAAGCGGTGCTAGACGAAGACGAGCCGGGGGCTCTCAAGCGTCTCCTGGCCCCAGCCCGAATTGGGGACAGCAGGCGAAGTTGGCTCCGACAGCAGGGGGCTGGGCACCCCAGCATCCACATACAGCCACCGCTCGCGGAACCCAGCCGCGGGCGGAGGGAGCTTGAAGTCAATCCCAGAGGCCGTTGTCTTAGACGCGGCAATGAAGCTCACGCACGCCCAGCATTGGGTAGGGTCAACAAAGGCGCAGTGCGAAGAAGTGGTGCAGCAAGGCAACCGAAGGAAGGATGCCCATCATAGCCTCGCAAACAAAGGCGAAGACCGAAAGGAGAGTGATGGATTCAGGACTCAGATGCATCATGTGGATCTGATAGTGGGAAAGCACGGCATTGAAGAAATCAGAAAAGGGAGGAACCAGACCCGCCCACAGGGCGTCGGCAAAATACGGGACCTCGGTGACTATCCTGTCGATGGAGAAGTGGGACGCGGGCCAGGCTGTCGTCCTCCCGCATTCGTTGAAGATGGTGGCCAGAGCCGAGCTGACCTTGCCCAAGCCCTCGGCGGGGACCGCCAACGGCGGCGAGCAAGGAGGAGACATGGGTTTCTTCCCTCTTCCCTTCTTCGTCGGAGCCATGGCGATGGGAAGGGGGGGGGAGGTTCGAGATCGGGTTGAAAACAGAAGCCGGAGTTCGAGCGGAGGAAGGACAGGGGGCGCTCAAGCAACAGAAAGGGGAACGGCTGTGTACGACTACGAGTCCGCCTAGCATGGCGCAAAATAAGGAGGGCGTGGGGGAACAGTGCCGCCCACGTCCAATCAATCGCCACGCGGCACCCAAGGCCGCAGGCTGTTAGGGCCCGCGGCGCTTCGCCCTTGCCCTTCCGCCTCCCTGCACGGCCAAGTCCGGGCGCGCCTTGGGCCCGGGGGATACTGTCGGCGTTCTAGGAACGGGGGTCCCTAGACTTGCCTACCTGCGACCTGCGGCGTGGCTCAAAGGGGGGGCCCAGCACGGCCCATCTTCATCAACACAAACCCAAGACCCTCGCGAGGGGCCAAGCCTCGCGGGGCGGACAACATGGAGCTTCCTCAGGCACGGCCTCACTAGGCTGGCTCGTGAGGGGGCGGAGAGATCAAGGCGGGGTACCTCACGAGGTACCCGTGATGCAAGCCATGACGACCAAGGGCGCCAGGCGGGTGCCAGCCCGCGTAGTGTCCTCCTTTCCTCTTTGGTGCAAAGGGGGCAAGCGCAGCCGCGGAGTACCGAGGCATCAGGCAATGGTTGCCATTTCGGTGCAACAAGACCAAGACCAGGAAGACTGCAAGACGGAGGTCATCGTGGAGCCCAGGACGGCGTCACCACCAGAGCTTTGTGCAGGCGAAGACTGCTTTCGTCAGGGTAGCTAGTACTACTGTCCCCCTTAAAATTAGCCCGCCATTGTTGGCTCCCTTCCCGCTCGATATTTGGGAAGAGGACCAGGGCCTCTATAAATAGGACCAGCCACCCACAGAGCAAAGGGGGTTCGGAAGAGGAGGTTCTTTAGAGAGGGGGTTCGATCAGAGAGAGAGAGAGAGAGAGAGAGAGAGAGAGAGAGAGAAGGGTGGCTGAACTCCTCCCAGTAGTTCATCACCCCAGCCAAGAACAGACCCTCGCGAGGCTGTTCTTCCTTGTATCATTCATCATCATCAGCCCAAGAGGCAATCCACCACGCCACACACTGGAGTAGGGTATTACACCACAACGGTGGCCCGAACCAGTATAAACCCTGTGTCCCTTGTGTTGTTCTTTCCATAGCTTAGATCTTAGCGAGGCGGAGGGGTGCAGGTAGGTAGGAAGCGAAATCTCCACGCGCACCCCAGTGTTCGAACCTCAAGGGTCTGCCGGAACCCGAAATCCGATAGACCTAAAGAGAAATAACGAATGTGCGTGATGGAGGGGACGCCAAGGGAGGGTGATAGGGGGGCGGGCGTGTGCATGTACGATAGAAAATTAGCGCTAGCTAGCTACAAAGAGAAGAGGATCGTGAAGGTGTTAAAGGTGAACATAGATCATAATTCATTATAAAAAAGGGTTTTTATCATTTATGCCACTATTTTTGTCCCACTACTCAGTTTTGCCATTAGAAGTTACAACTGCTCAAAAATGCCATCAATTCGTGAGATGCTTGCTCAAAAATACCATTAGATATCTCAAAAATGCCAGCATTCTGTTAGATGTTTGCTCAAAAATGCCATTAGACATTGTTATTTTTACGTCAAACCCGTTGACCATGTTCTATGACAAAAATAAGCCTAGACCCACATGTCAATTCTCTCTATCTCACAATGATATGTGTGGCCCCACTTGTCAGGAGTAACCAAGCGAATAATTTTATAGGAAAATAAGAACGCTATTGGGATCAAGTGGGCCCCATACTTTATTGTATTGAGATAGAGGGAGAGCTGGCATGTTGGTTCATAGGTATTTATGTCATTATAACATGGCAAAAGAGATTTGAGATCACAATAATGGTGTTTAGTGGCATTTTTGAGCATGTGTCTAATGAAGCGATGGCATTTTTGAGCAGTTGAAATTTCTAGTGGCAAAACTGAGTAGTGGGACACAACCGGTGGCATAACTGATAAAAACCCTAAAAAAAGTGGATACGGATACTTGAAGAAGATATCATAATGTAGAACATTGATTATAATTTGGGATAATGTGTGGCTTTTGCAGCTCAGGGCTAAATACTTGTCATAATGTAGGGGGCGGGGCACTATACTTTGTGTGATAAACACAGTGTACGCATGGAACATGGTTTAGATTATGAATATCTAGTTAGTACATCAAATGTACTATTATTTGAAATCAACATCAAGTGTATTCAAAAAATTGAATTCGAGTTCATATAGTACACATAGTTCATATCTATCTCTATAGTAATCATGTGGTGTGTTGTTAAGGTAATACACGAATGATGGTTGAAGTTGGCAACAATCATGATTGTAGATTCTTATTGAAATAGAGAAACAAATTCAAATTCAGTTCGAATTGCAGCGGTAGTATAGACATTTGGAATGCACTAAAATGTTGGCATGAGTAGGTTACATGCATTATACAGCCATCAAAAAAATTTAATTGGACATAACATGGATCCATACTCCCTCCTTCCATATATATAGGGCCTAATGCGTTTTTTAAGACCTCCTTTGACTATTGACAAGATTAATAGTACATGACATGCACAATGTGAAAATTATATCATTGAAAGCTCCTTTCACACATGAATTTAACGGTGTGCTTTGTGCAAGTTGCATGTAATATAATATTGCTCTAATATTTGGTTGGTCAAATTTAGCCTCAAAAAACGCATTTGGCCCTATATAGATGGAAGGAGGGAGTAGCTTTGAATAGCATTTGCATAGTAAAACGGGACAAGACTCTCTCTTTGTGTGGTGTGAATAGTTTTATTTTTTCGTTGAGGGAAGTGCGAATTGATAATATTATACGTTAGGCTTGTCCCTAAAATTCAACACCCGCCTTGTTATATCCCGAAAATTCAGATATCGTGTTCCTAAAACTGGCGCCTTCACAACCTGCGCCTTGCTATCCCGAAATTACAACGCGTGCGAAAACTCCCTCCAGCTGCCAAATCCCGACACACGAAATCCCCCTTATAACCCTGAGCCAAAAGGGCTACTAGTTCAAATTGGTGGGGGTAATTTTGTAACACACCCTACATTTTGGACAAGCGCGTCCCTAAGTCATGGTTCCCCCTCCCATCGCCTCTTTTTCGCCATTCGAAATATGGCTGCCATAACCTCTCCGCTCCAGCCGCGAAACCCCACCCTCCTCCACCCGCCACCTCACCGCTGCCCAGCCGGAGCCTCTTCCCCAATGACGTCGTCCACCGCAACAGGTCGACGTCCCTCATCCGCCTCCCCGGATGAGGATCCGTCGTCCCGCCGGTTCAGCCGCCCCATCCTCCACCTCCAAGGAGCTGCTCCGACGATCGCCTCGTCTATCACAGTAGCTCCATCCCCACAGCACCGCCTTAACCTGCTCCATCGGAACCGCATCATCCTTACTGACTCTTCGGACGAAGCCGAGGCCTACTCGGCGCCTCCAAAGAGGTTGTACACTCATCGCATCACACCTTCTGCTTAACTCGACCTCCCGGCACCGACGGTGCTGCATCCCGCACCCCCATGGAGTGGCTACCTCAAAGCCGGCGCCGTGGGCGACTTCTCCATGGCGGCTCTCCCTAGTGCGAGGCCCCTTCGGCGGTGGCGTCCATAACAGCCAGATCTGCTGCTTCGGCTGTTGCTCGGTCGCTCGCGCTGCTGCTGCTCGGGCTCTCGCTTGCTCGCCCAGCTGCTGCTGCTCCAGCTCTCGCTCGCTCGCTCATAATGCTGCTGCTCCGGCTCTTGCTCGCTCGCTCGTGCTGCTACTGATGCTCTCCCCCTCGCTCATGCTGCTGCTCTGCTCTGATTTAGCTACACTTCAGTCGACTAAATTGACTTTTGGGTCAGTCGATTTTCAAGGGGTGGGGGGTCTCGCCGGAGTTAAGGAAGGACCACTCGCAGTGGGGAGGGGGCTCGCCGGAGAGGTACCCCACTATCTATCTTAGGGTTCTGGATGGAGTGCTGCTTGCCAGCGGTGGGGGGGCGTAGTGGTGGGGCGGTGGCGTGGGGATCGCCGGAGAAAAAGCTTGGCGCGCGGGGGGGGGGGGGGGGGGGGGCTAGAGGGCTGGTGGGGCGGCAGCGGACCAGCGGTGGGGAGTTGTTTCGGGGCGGCGAGGCGGTGGCGGACCGACGGTGGGGAGTTGTTTCGGGGCGTCAGTGAACCGGCGGTGGGGAGTTGTTTCGGGGCGGTGAGGCGGCGCGGGGTTCCGCCGGTGGTGGCTGGTGGCTCAGGGGGGGTGCATGTTCAAGATGAACTGCAGGTTCTCCCTAAACTATCCCATGTGAAGTGCCTCTCTGCTACCATTGCGTTCAGTTTCGACAGTAACATTCAGATTCCACATTAAATTTCAGTTTCGACAGTTAAGTTCAGAGTTAACAGTTTTACCTCATCTGTTGTAGTCAAGTGGTTTTTGGTGATGTAAATTTTACATCTATCACTTTTTGGTAGTGCATTTTACATCATCTATTGGAGATGCTATTAGAATCCCACTTGAGATTAATGATGTCTGTGTTGTGCTGCTTCAGCCTTGACGTCTTACGGCTCACCGGAGCTGCTCCAACGACGGAATGGTCCATCACAACAAAGCAGTGCCGTGGACGCCGTCTACAGATTCCTCAGATCTTCCTCCACACCTCCGAGAACCACCTCTGCCTCAACTTCTTCAGCGACCAACCCATTAATGCTGAGGTCGACATGGCTACGGCAAAGAGGTTGTACATTTGTCGCATCACTTATTACTCTACATTCATGTCAGGTTCAGAGCCACCTCTTCCTCAACTTCTTCAGCGACCAATCCTATGCATGAAAACAAGACCAAGTGCATTAGTGGCAGAATAACATTCTAACTGTACACGCTTTCATATGGTTTCACTTTATTTTGGCCATGTTTCTTTGCATTCCTCTGCTCCTCCAATTCCTGTGAACAAAACACCCAAGTTGACAGTAATCCTGTGTTCAAAAATGCTCTATTTCCCATGTGCATTCCTATCCTATTCCGGTGTTTTCCTCCTATCCCTGCATTTTTAGAATCATGCAAGCCAAATGAGCCCTTACAAAATTACTTCAGTTAGAGGTAGGTGTCGATGAAAACTTTGTGTGGTTTGTCCTGCTCCTGCCGCAGCGTCGTCCACCTCACCTGAGCTCCTCCATTGATAGAAGCATCCACCAAACCAGACATCACGACTCCTGACCGTCTTTCGCCGCCTAAGATCTCCTTCCCTCCCGCTGGCACCCACCACAACGGCATCACCATCATCAATTCAACAAATGAACTTGAGGAGTACACGGGTCCACAAGAGAGGTCGCACTCTTTTGTTTCTGCTTATGTTATGCATTGCTTAATATTACATGCTACTTTATTGTCCTGTTCACCTCTTAGACTCCAAGTCAGGTCCAAATTGATGTTCAAACTTGAGTTCTAAATTAGTTGTGGGGCACATATCGAGGCAACAATGAATAGTATCTCTGTCTAATATCTGGTTCACCTAGGGTATGCCTATGTTGTTCATATTGGGTGGGAAACAAATAGTAAAGAAATCATCATCTATTTTTTATTAAATTAAAGCAATCATCAGCATACTATCATTATTTTTGGATCCATCCACTGGTTGTTACCATTACTCTAGATTCCCGCATGCTCTCCTTACATAATCTCACTATATTTTTTTGTACGCATGTGAGATATTGTACACAGTCATGCTGAACATGTAGAGAAAAAGAGAAGAGTTTTGCGTGGCAATACAATGTCATGCAGACATCGCTCCATGGTGGGTTCAATGGCAAATCCTCCCCCTCTCTAGATTGTAATCCAGAGGAAGATATATGTTTCGAGGCGGATTCAGACACAGCAGACCACTCCTTTTTACCCCCCAAGGTGTTTGCTCTAACTTGGCATGATGATGTTAGTCATATCATGCATATGTTGCCTTGTAGTGCCTACTTTCGACATCATATATGTCATCTGCTTAGTTTAGACATGTTCTGCAATGCCACCTATTTAGTTTCAATATCATATATGGGAATTATGCAATCTCATGTATTTTAGCCAGCCATAATATATGTGAAATGTACAATGCCATCTTGTTTATATTTGAATGATATCTAGCCCATCCTTTTCTTCATTAAATTTCCATTTGTCGACAATGTTCGTACATTAAACTACTCTTCCTGTGAATCAGCCATTTGAGTGGGTGATGAAAAAAATCTGGAGTGAAAACAAGCCTTCAGAGCAGATAGTGCTACCTGTCGAAGCAGATCTCTTGCTGGGTCCCGGTAGCTCCTCAGAGATGGACTTAGAGACAGATGACCAGTCCTATTCCCCCACCAAGGTGTATGCTCTAACTTGGCACGGTTCTACTGCTCATATCATGCATATGGTGTCTTGCATTGCATAGTTTAGACATCATATACACAATATCAACACCATGTTCTTAGTTCAGACATCATATATGCGAATGCCCTGCGCTTATAGCATATAAATCACATATGTGAATTAAATCATGCGATCCTGGTTACTTAGATAACATGTATGTTAATTATGTCATGTGAACCTGTTTAGTTAGTCATCATATCTTTGAATTATGTTATGCTATGCTATCTAGTTTAGATAGACATCATATATGTGAAATTATGTCATGCTATCCGTTTTGGTTAAACAATATACATGTCAATTATTTAATGCCCTCTTTTTTCCACACTATCTATTGCATCTGTCTCTCATACAATGTCTGTACATTCAACTATGTTTCCTGTTTATCAGCCATTTGAATTGGAGTGGGTGATGGCAGTATCTAGCATAGTAAAAACACGGTCTTCAAATAAAACAGTGCTACCTCTTGGTGTAGATAGCACCCCGGTTGTACATGCACGAGAACCAACCCTACCACACATAACCCAGACTCTCGCAGATTTTACCCCTACTGCGATGGACAGAGAACCAACTTCACCCAATCTAACCCCAACCCCAGCAGATAGTAACCTAGTTCCTATTGACACAACACCATCTCCACCACAGAGCTCCCAAACAAGAGCAATTAGTAAGGCAGCTCCAGTGCCCAAAGCGCTAGTACTACCACGGCGAACCCCAACTCCACCAGTTAGTACACCTATTCCCATGGAGGAAGCACAACAGCCATTCACAATTTAGCATCTATCGCATTTGATGTTGTTAAATACTATGTGCGTATCTTCCCATCATGGAAATATTATACTGAAGATGAAGGAAAATGCCGGTTATAGGTGTTTGTCCAGGAGTTATGTGTAAGTAATGTTATTCATGGCAATTACTTTGCTTTGTCCCATACATTCTACCTCCATGATGGTTATAATACAACAAATTTTCCCATTTTTATCTATAGAGAAGGACCGATTTGGAAACTCAGGATGAGGTAACCTGTGCTAATACCTCTGCTATCTTCAAGAATGCTTGGTGGCAGTATCGGAATCACCTAAAGAAAACATACTTCACCGGCAAAGAAGCTCATCAAATTCCCTTATGTTCTCCTGAGACACATTTACTGGACGATGACTGGGAATGCCTTGTTATTTATTGGTCCCGAACCAAGAATGTGGTAAGGTCTATGAGCTCATTTCATTTTAAGTAC
This sequence comes from Triticum urartu, assembly GCF_056163025.1. Classification (NCBI taxonomy): domain Eukaryota; kingdom Viridiplantae; phylum Streptophyta; class Magnoliopsida; order Poales; family Poaceae; genus Triticum; species Triticum urartu. The sequence continues at coordinate 331,780,573 of NC_141879.1, forward strand.
TATATGCTTGCGTCTTACTATACTCTGTTCATGTAGAACAAGTGCTTAAACCTGAAGAACAACTGTTCTCATTTAAGATTCCATTGCTATCGTACATACTGCTTTACTCTTGTATCACTGTATTTAATCATACAAACTTATTTTTAAATTGAACTATCCAATGGAAACTCCAATGGCACAATAGGTATGTTTACGCATGTTTCTCTAACAGGTTTGCTCTTAAAAATAGCTCTGTTGATTTCAATTTCAATTGTGTATACAGTTGACTTCTCATATCATGCACATTACTAGCATCATAACAGGGCCAATAGTGTTGTTGTACATGTAGACCCGTGGTACCCATCTGAAATCTTGTTGTGCCATTTAGTTTCCCACGCTTTGTATTCTTTCAGTGCTACTTTCTCTTGAACTGATATGATTTGAACCGTGTCTCTATTTTGATTTGGCAAGACAATGCAGTGACCATAGGACATAGATATATGTTTGTTTGATGCTTTTATAATGTACTACTTGGCAATAGAAGACTTGGTAGTTTAATCTTGTCCACCTTACTAATGAACTGGTTCACCGAAATGAGTTTCATATACTAGTACATGCTAAGCCTGTTATGTGTCTGCTTGTTTCTTCTTTTAGAATGCTGACAGAATATTGGTGAAGAGTGCCTTATTAAGCAATGATAAAGGAAGTAAGTCAGATAAGGATCAAGATCGTGATACATCCTTGTTGGTCTCCAACAAAGCTGATAAAACAGCTAAGGAAAACTATCTTGAAGATAGTGAGGCAAACCCAAAGTCCTGTCTTGGTTTACTGTTCGAGTTACTGGCCACTACCGCTTGCACAAGCTATTCAAACTCACTGACTGAATCAGTTTGGTTTCTTGAGTCTCAACTACAAGCTAAAAGACATCAATCAGCTGTGCTGTGATAAGAAGCGGAAGGACTGTGGAAGTCCCTGGAGCATTCAGATGCATACTTTCTGGTGCAACAGCAAGCGTTGGAGGATTTTACCGCCAAACAGGACAAAGCTAATAAGCTTGCTAAGCTTATTTCCAGCATGGTGGATACCCAGGATAATGTTTCTTGAGCTCTTCTGAAGTTGTTTTAGTTATCGACTTGTTTTGCTTCCGCGTTTATTTGCACTGGTGGCCAATTTTGACGACCAGTGTATGTAATATGCTGCTTTGTTCCCTATATTTGCACTGGTGGCGAACTTTGATGCCCAATGGATGTAATATGTGTAATAGTTGTAATAGGCTAGCATTAGTTGCTTGCTTATTTATTTCCTTATTGTCTTGTTTAGTTGTTTGCTTGTAGTCACTGCAGTTCTTTTTCCGCATTTTTCTAGTGGCCACAATAATGTATTTTTGGTAACTAGGCCACAATAATCATGGCAACACACGGACTGTTGTAACCATGGGCCTCCTGCGGGCCGTAGGATCCGTGGGCCTTCTATGGGCCGTATGATCCATGGGCCTTTTACGGGCCGTAGGATCCATGGACTTTCTATGGGCCGTATGATCCATGGGCCTTCTATGAGCCGTAGGATCCATTGGTCTTCTACGGGCCGTAGGATCCATGGGCCTTCTACGGGGCATATAATCATTTCGCCAAACATGGGCCATACTATTCGTGGACCATAACAGGCTGTTAATAGGCCGTATTTGATAACGCTATGAAAATAGCCTAACGGGTTAACGAGCCACAAACGGGCCAAATGTAACCACGGGCTGTATTTGGCCCACAAACGGAACAGACCAGTAACGGACCGTATCTAACCGAATTCTAGAAATGATCCCAAGAATAAATGGGCCCTTAGAAGGCTGGAAGTTAACACGGGCTGGAAACGGCCGACGGAATAATGGGCCATTAATGGGTATAAAGCGATACACTGTTCACTATGGGCCAGTTTCATCTCAAGCCTTTAATGGGCCGAGAGTTACAAAGGGCCTCATATGGGCCGAAAGACATCATGGGCCATACATGGGCCGGAAGTTACAACGGGCTGGAATCATATTGGATGGCCCAAATGAAGCTACTGGGCTGAATTCTGATAGGCTGTAACGGGCCGGTAGTTAGCGGGCCGTACATGGGCTATATACGAACATGCCGTTAACAGGCTTTCCGTGGACCGGCCCATTACCTTTTGACCAAGTCAAACGTGCCGGCCTTTTCACCGGAATGGGCCTCTGTTGGGCCGTGCCACGTGTCGACGTATCATAGGCGCCTCCTGTCCAATGAGTGGATGACATCTGTCCCAACGGTGAGCCAACACGTGTTTCCTCTGGCTAATAAGAATTTTACACGTAGAAAATCCTCATTGGTCCGGGCTGTTAACGGTTTATCGGATCCAAAACCGGACCCGTTAGCTTAACAGCGACCTGTTACGGTGGATGCCACGTGTCGGTCACCCTTGACAAAAGCACTTCTATGACACGCGATTTATCGTCATGGAAGTGGACACTTCTGTGATGATCATTTTGGTAATATCATGGAACACTTCTATGACAACACATGTATACTATCTTGATTCTGTCATAAAATCGTCATGGATGTACATGCATGACAGAAAACGTGACCTACTGTGACAAACACGTATCATCACGGAAGTGTATTTTTTGTAGTGGGATACTCTAACTTAGCTAGAGGTTATAGTTAGTTTCTAGCTCATGACAGTTAAAAGGGAGAGAGAGAGATTGGTGGAATAGTTGATTGTATTTCTTGAGCCTCGTGTGCATATATATAGGAGTACATGGTCATCTAGGAGTACAAGTCAAGGTAGAATAAATCCTACGCTATCCTACATTTCCTAAATAACAATGATACTCAACAATGACTAACACTGAACTAACTCTAGCCAAAGAGGTGTTTGGATAACAGTGTTAGATTGACAATAAATGCACTAGGAGAACTAGCCCCAATAAGCACCTCTTGGGTGGGATAGTTGTTTTGGGTGGGTTTGACGTAACTAGCTCAAACTAGCCCTCATGTTTGGATACTTTAGGGCTATTTGAGCCAAACTAGCTCAAACTAACTCTAACACATGGATCCAAAGAGGGCCAATAACTAGTGTACTTAGACCTGCACAATACAAGTTTGAATGACTACGCTTGCTTGTTTTTTAAATATTAGGCCTGTTGCAGTTAATAACACACCTTTCCACTTCTTGTTTTTAAATATTAAGTTTTTATCAATTTGGTCTTGCACATGTAGGTCCTGCTGTCACAGGTTCTGACCCATTGTTTGACCCTTTTTGCATATGTGGAAATGAGTTGTCCATGAATATCAGTCAAGTTAAGAAACTCAGAAAGATTGTTATGATAAAGTAACTAGCGACAAAAAACAACAAGATCTTTGTCTGCACAATGAAGAAGACATCAGTTCACTACGGGATGGTACTAACTGTTATACCTTGTCTTTTTAATTCCTTTGCGCCATTTCAAATCTAGAGAAGGTATTTATGAATATCCTTGTTTTCAAGCCTTACCAAAGCAGTTCACTGATGATTACCTCTCAAACTATCGGATTCGGGGTTCCGCAGACCCTTGAGAGGTTCAAACACTGGGGTGCGTGTGAAGAACTCGTCCTCCCAACCTGCCTGCTCGCTAATCCCACAGCCTTGCCTGATGAACCCAACGAACAAGAGACACAACAGTTTACCCAGGTTCGGGCCACCTAGCGGTGTAAAACCCTACTCCTGCTTTGTGGTGGATTGGCGTCGAGGGGCTGAGGATGAACTAGTACAGTGGAGAACAACCTCAGGAGGAGAGGTGTTCTTGCGCTCGATGAGCTGGTGGGTGTGAGGATGATCTGAATGACCCGTCCTCCTCTATGGTGGTGGCTAAGTCCTATTTATAGTGGCCTTGGTCCTCTTCCCAAATATGAGGCGGGAAGGGATCCCACAACGGCCAAATTCAAAGGGAGACAACTAGTACATGCTATCCTGACAAAAGTATTCTTCGCCTGCCAAAAGCTCCTAGTCATGACGCCGCGGTGGGCTCCGCGATGACCTCCGTCCTGCCGTCCTGGCGGTCTTGGTCTTGTTGCACCAGAATGGAAACATTTAGCTGATCCCTCGGGACTCTACGCCTGCGCTTGCCTCCTTAGCACCACAGAGGAAACTGGTCCACTCCACCCGCTGGCACCCGCCTGGCCTTGGTCGTCATGGCTCACGTCATATGAACCTCGCGAGGTGCACCTTGCATTGATATCTCCACTCCTTGGGAGCCAGCCTAGTGAGGCTGCCCCTCAGGGAGGTCTCGATGTCGTCCGCCTTGCGAGGCTTGGTCCCTCGCGAGGGTCTTGGGTTGTCGATGTTGAAGCTGGGTCGTACTGGGTCATTGACAGAGCCACGCCTTGGGACGCAGGCAGGCAAGTCTGGGTACCCCTGTTCCCAGAACATCGACAGTAGCCCCCGGGCCCAAGGCGCGCTCGAACTTGGCTTCGAGACGAAACCAAAGGGCAAGTGCGGAGCGCCGCGGGCCCTAACCGCCTGTGGCCTTGGTCGACGCATGGAGATTGATGGGACATGGGCGCCTCCGCTTCCCCATGCTGCCTCGGCAACCGTCTGACTTGACGAGACTTCACATGATGCAGAGAAAAGCCATCATTGCGTGGGATCATGGAGGCCGACAGTTGGCCTCCCTTGGCTATAAATGAGGTGTGGGGCAGAGCTCCTCTTCTCATCTTCGTCTTCTAACTGCCCGCTTCTTCTTCATCTTTCTTGCCTCGCCTTCTTGCTATAGTCCTCATGGCGCCGACGAGGAAGTTCTCCACCGCTGAGAAGAGGAAGGCCCCCAAGGAGGGACCTGGCTCGCCACCTCCCAAGAGAGGGCAAGGCCGCCCCCGCAAGCAAGCTGCACCTCCTCGAGGGCACGGGCGCACCTTGGCCGGTCGTGGCGGCGTTTCTTCCTATGGCGGGAGCCGCCAAGGGCGAGGCAGCCCTTGCAACGAGGGGAGGCGCGCCATGGTTGCCCGTCCTCCTCGGCCGCGCTTCCACTCAGGTGCTCCCAGAGTTTGTCGTGTGGACGGAGAGGCCAGCCGGCACCTGGCACCTGCTCCACCGCTTCTTCGTGGGTGAGCTGCTGGTCGTGGGGCCTGATGACCTCTAGCTGCAGGCTGATGGCTGTTGCAGCGAGGCTTCATGGGTCGGGGTCGAGGTTTCTGCCGGCAAGAACGTGTCCTTGGCCCGTGGCTGGTAGGTGTTTGCCCTCACGCGCGGCCTGAGCGGGAGGTGCACCCTCCACTTCAAGTACGACGACACCGTGACCCTCTAAGTGAGGGTGTTTGGGGAAGACGGCCGTCGCGCAAGGTGCTTCCCTGAAGACGACGGCGGCGACGATGAGCTTGGCCTTGACGACAGCCGCGACGATGCCGAGGGTGAGCTCGCCCTTGGCGACGACCGTGACTCGTTCAGTGACGGCGGCTCCTCCAGCGAGAGCACAAGCAACGGCGGCTACGACCAGCCGCCACATCGTCGGGCTCGCTTCGAGGAAGGTGGCGGGTCGTCTCGTCGCCACGCTCCAGTGAAGTGGGAGGAAGGCTCGGACTGAGCCTGGGGGGCCTTCGGAGCCCGGCCTCGGGAGCTGTTGTGGTCGCGTGGGCCACTTTTGTTTAGACTTTCCTTTCTCCTGTATTTTGAAAAAAGTAGAGGGCCCTGCTGGGGCGTGTAATGAACCATGGTACTTATGCCACTATGATATGCTTATTGTTCTGATGTATTCTGTGATGTTCATGTCCGGGTAGGTGCGGTAGGATAACTTACCTTGATACACTCGTGGTAGTCTCGCACCTCGCGATGGCGCGCCCTCCAGCATCTCGTGAGGCCCCCTTGCTGCTGACTCAGGGGTCGCTGGCCTCAGGAGACATCATGAAGCTGCAGAATTGTTTTAGAAAATTTTGTTGGGTGTCCTGTTCTTCCTTGCGCGAGCCCTTAGGCGTGGGCTAGTCGTGGCTTAGTGCATCGTGTCGCGGTACCCGAGGGGCATGGACTTAAGAAGATGCGCAAGTCACAAGCTCGTTCGAGGGCGTCTCGCGAGGATAGAAAAAGCCATGGCCTAGGGGGGACAGGGCTGTGGAAAAGTGTGTTTGTGGTGCGGGGTGGGCCTGATGCACATGCACACACCTTCCTATCCCCCGCGCGCGAGACGCGCGAGGAAGAGCGACGGGAAACTGGCGCTCCTCTTGGGCCAAGACCGAAGGGCGAGAGGGAAGACGAAGAGGAAATCCAACTTGGCAATCGAAAATGCCAGAAATCCAAATTCCTTTAAAAGAAAGGGGGGCAAACCAACTACAGAAAGCAAGCAAATGAACAGCCGTGTCCGACACCTAGACTAGTCTTCTCACAAGCACGAAGCTAAGTGCTGCCACTAGGACGTGGGAGGGAGCCCCCGAGGCCTGAGGGCGGCTCTCTGGAGACTCCGGGGCGTGTACAGCCCCACTCATTATTAAGTGAGAGTGTCACGATCAGAGACCTTCACAGGCACTGGGCCTTGCTTAGTGGGTAGAACTTATGGAGGTGCTGGATGTTCCAGGCATTCTGGATGGGGATCCCATCCTGCGTCTCCAGGCGCGTGGCGCCAGGCCTGGAGACACGGGCAGTCCTAAATGGGCCCTCCCACATGGGTGAGAGCTTATGCAGCCCTTCGCTGGAGAGCACCCGCCTCAGGACGAGATCACCCACCTCGAGCGTCCTGGAGCGGACCCTGCGACAATGGTACCGCCGCAGTGCCTGTTGGTACCTTGCCGCCTAGAGCGAGGCTTGACGGTGGTGTTCCTCCCCCAGCACGAGGTCCATCTCCCGAGTGGCGTCCTGGCATGCCTCATCAAACGCCAAGACCCGCGTGGATCGATGCTTGACCTCATGAGGGAGAACCACTTTGGCTCCGTAGAACGGAGTCTCGCCCGTCGGCTTGGTGGCGGTGGTACGGATGGACCACAACACAGACTGGAGCTTGTCGAGCCAGCCCCTGCCGCAGGCCTCGAGCTTCTTCTTGAAGGTTCTTGTCTTGAGGCCTCCCAGGACCTCCGCGTTGGCGTGCTCAGCTTGGCCATTGCTCCTGGGGTGTGCCACTGAGGCGTAGCATATCTGCGTTCCAAGGTTAGCACAATACGTTTTGAAGAGGTTGCTAGTGAACCACGAGCCGTTGTCAGTGATGATACGATTAGGGACCCAAAGAGGGTCATGAGGCCCTTGATGAACTTGACTCCCGAGTCGGGCGGGATGGTGCAGACGGCTTCCACCTCCACCCACTTGGCGAACTTGTCGATGGAGACATATTGGTAGCGGTAGCCCTTGGGCGCCCGTGGGAATGGTCCCAAGATGTCTAGCCCCCAGACTGTGAATGGCCATGTGAGAGGAATGGTCTGGAGGCCTTGAGCAGGCTGGTGGATCTACTTGGCGTGGAATTGGCACGCTTCGCAAGATCTCACTAGCTCGGTGGCATCATTGAGCGTTGTGGGCCAAAATAACCCGCTGCGGAATGCCTTGCCCACGAGGGTGCGTGATGACGAGTGATGCCCGTAGTCCCCGCCATGTATGTCGGCCAATAGCTCATGTCCCTGCTCCCTGGAGATGCATCGTAGAGAAACATCATTTGGCCATTTCCTATAGAGCTCATAGTCCTGGATGCAGTAGGCGGTGGCCTGTAGAGCCACACGTTCCGCGTCCTCCTGCTTCTCCAGTAGGGTCCCCTGAAGCAGATACGCCTTGAACTCTTCGGTCCACCACCCCTCCCGAGGTTCCAGCGCAAGGAGGAGGCGGGCTCCTGAGGTCAGGCCACAAGCCAGGGCGCCCGACGGAGGGGCCTAAGGGAGGTCCTCGCGAGGCGGTGCTGGTGCAGCTGGGGGCGGGGCTGCAAACGGCTTGAAGAGCCACTCCTCGAAGACGCCGAGCTCTTGAGGCAGGCGCCGGGATGCCCTCTTGGCGATGTCATCTACTTCCTTGTTTGTGTCGCGTGGCACATGCTGTAGTTCCAGACCAAAGAATTGTTTTTCAATTTTGCATACCTCCGCAAGGTATGCCTCCATGCGCTCGTCCTTTGGCTCGTATACTTTGTTGGAGAAGTTGACGAGGAGCTGAGAGTCGCCCTTGATGATGAGGCGCTTCACTCCCAAGGCTACAGCAGCCTTGAGGCTGGCGATCAAGCCCTCGTACTCCACGATGTTGTTGTAGACCTTCTCGCCCTACTGGAAGCAGAGCTGCACGGCGTAGCAGAGCTTGTCCTGGGTGGGTGAGATGAGCACGGCTCCAGCCCCCGTGCCCTGACGCGCGAAGGCGCCGTCAAAGTACATGACCTAGCCATATGGCGATTCGCTTCCTAGTGAGAGTGGGCAGTCCTCGCCTACTTCGGGGCTGAGAATGTCGGTCCATTCCACCACGAAATCAGTGAGTGCCACCCCCTTGATGACCCTGGTGGTGCCGAACCCTAATTGGAATGCATGCAATTTGATGTTCCACTCAGCGACTCTCTCTGTAGCATTGGGGCTCTGGAGCACCCTTTCTAGGGGGGTAAGATGAGACGACCTTGATTGGATGGCCTTGGAAGTAGTGGCGCAACTTGCGGGAGGCGACGAGGAGCGTGAGCAAGAGCTTCGGCGGCATGGGGTAGCGCGCCCGCGAGTCATGTAGTACCGTGCTGACAAAGAACACTGGGTGCTCGACAAGGGCGGAAGTGTTGGTGGAGTCTTGCACCTCTTGAGGCTGGGGGACCTTAGGAGCTTGGTCGCTTGTCGGGGCAGCCGTGGCCTCAGGAGCATCGTCCTAAGGGGCCTGGTCATCTGCTGGTGCCGCCGAGACCTCAGGCGCATTGTCCCGAAGCCGCGTTGCCTTGGTGGGGCGCGCGACATTGCTCGGTGGGCCCCCGTCCTTGCGCCCCTCTCGGACAGCCACCAACGCCGTGCTGGCTGAGTGAGGTGTGGCGGTAGGTATAACACTAGGGGCTCCAGAGGACGCGGTGCTACTATCACCGCCGGGCTGGCGAGGTATCTCTTGAGATCTTGGAACGCTGCGTCAGCCTCTGGAGTCCACTCGAACGGGCCCTTCTTTTTCATCAGCTTGAAGAATGGGAGGGCGCACTCCCCTAGCTTGGAGATAAAATGCCCTAGCGAGGTCACATAGCCCGCCAGTTTTTGTATCTCCTTGAGAGTATGTGGTGGGCTCATCTCTTCCATCGCCTTGACCTTCTCTGGATTTGCCTCAATTCCCCTCTGTGACACCAGAAATCCCAGCAACTTCCCCGAGGGAACGCCAAACACACATTTCTCTGGGTTGAGCCGCAGGTCCACCGCGTGCAGACTCACAAATGTTTGCTCTAGGTCCTTGACAAGGGTCCTTGCCTCCGGAGACTTCACTACTATGTGATAACCCACAAGTATAGGTGATCACAACAATTTTCGAGGGTAGAGTATTCAACGCAAATTTATAGATTCGAGACAAGGAGAGCCAAAGAATACTTGAAGGTATTAGCAGCTGAGTTGTCAATTCAACCACACCCAGAGATTAATTATCACCAGCAAAGTGATCAGTAGCAAAGTAGTACGATAGTTTTGATAGTGGTGACAGCAGCAATAGTAACGGTAACAGTGACTACTTTAATTTTGTAGCAAGTGTAACACTGATGATAGCAATAGTAATTTAGCAACAACAATATTAGATAAATTCGTAGGCATTGGATCGGTGACTTGTTGGATGATATTCATCATGAGACAGTTATAACCTAGGGCGGTACGGCACTAGCTCCAGTTCATCAATATAATGTAGGCATGTATACCGTAAATAGTCATACCTGCTTATGGAAAGAACTTGCATGACATCTTTTGTCCTACCCTCCCGTGGCAGCGGGGTCCATATTGGAAACTAAGGGATATTAAGGCGTCCTTTTAATAGAGAGCTGGAACAAAGCATTAACACATAATGAATACATGAACTCTTCAAACTACGGTCATCACCGGGAGTGGTCCTGACTATTGTCACTCCGGGGTTGCCGGATCATAACACGTAGTAGGTGACTATAACTTGCAAGATCGGATCTAAAACATGGATATAATGGTGATAACATAAACGGTTAAGATCTGAAATCATGGCACCCGGGCCCAAAGTGACAAGCATTAAGCATAGCAAAGTCATAGCAACATCAATCTACGAACATAGTGGATACTAGGGATCAAGCCCTAACAAAACTAACTCGATTACATGATGAATCTCATCCAACTCCTCACCGACCAGCGAGCCTACGAAGGAATTACTTACTCCCGGTGGGGAGCATCATGGAATTGGCGATGGAGAAGGGTTGGTGATGATGAAGAACGAAGATCCCCCTCTCCGGAGCGCCATACAGAGTCCAGATCTGGCCTCCCAATGAAGAACAAGAGGTGACGACATGTCCGCCCTGTGGATAGTGATAATTCTTTCTCCCTGATTTTTTCTGGAAAAATAGGATTTTATAGCGTCGGTTTCAGGGTCTGCGAGGCCACCAGGTGGGGACAACTCACTTGGGCACGCCAGGAGAGGGGCGCGCGCCCTAGTAGGTTGTGCCCACCCAGGTGCCCCTCTCCGGTGGATCTTGGCTCCAGAAATTCTTATTTATTGCATAAAAATTCCTCGCAAAGTTTTGTTCCATTCCGAGAACTTTTATTTCTGCACAAAACAACACCATGGTAGTTCTGCTGGTAACAACATCAGTCCGGGGTTAGTTTCATTCAAATCATGCAAATTAGAGTCCAAAACAAGAGGAAAAGCATTAGGAAAAGTAGATACGTTGGATACGTATCAACTCCCCCAAGCTTAAACCTTTGCTTGTCCTCAAGCAATTCTGTTGATAAACTGAAAGTGAAAAAGAAAAACTTTTACGAACTCTTTTGCTCTTGTTTGCATAAATAAGCTTAAACAACACCTAGGTTTTCAGTCAACACTATAACTAACCATGCCGATAATAACTCTTAATGATTATAATGACTCATATCAATGCCATAATCAGCTAGCGAGCAATAATAAGACATCTCAAACGACAACACGTTATCAAAACAACCATGATATAATATGACAATAGTGGTATCTCGCTAGCCCTTTCCGAGACCGCAAAACATAAATGCAGAGCACCTCCAAAGTCCAAGCAGGGACTAAACATTGTAATTCATGGTAGAAAAGATCCAGTCATGATGCACCCAACATTAGCTATACACAATGCATAAGTCATGACAGTTGTGCTCTCAGGTTCTAGCGCTTGTTTTAGAAGGTGATGATACAACATAAAAGTAAATAGATAGTCCCTTCGTAGAGGGAAGCCGTGATTTGCAGAGGTGCCAGAGCTCAAGTTTTTAAAACAGAGATAAATGATATTTTGAGACATGCACCCTTCTCATATACTTCACGACCATTAGTTATCAATATCTCCCATGCTAAACAAGCTAGTGGCGGTTCCCAAGCGATAAAAAGTAAAGGTTTTGACTCCATTGGGAGTTTTTGTTTGATTATTTGAGAGATTAACTCTTTTTGTGTTTGCATTTTGGGACTAGGCATCCCTATTACCGCCCTTTTCTTGTGCGATGGAGAGTGAATAAACACTCGACCTGAGAATAACCCGCTTAGCATGGAAGATACCGACCATCTCTTGTCGTTCCATGAACGATCTAGGCACAGAAAAGGATATTTTTTAGAGGTGGCATGTGCAAATTTACTTAGGACGGCAGGGTAATACCGCATATAGGTAGGTATGGTGGACTCATCTGGGATAACTTTAGGTTCAAGGTTTTTGATGTACAAGCAGAATTCCCACTTAGTACAGGCGAAGGCTAGAAATTAGATTGAGAAGCGGCCAGCTAGAGAGCAACAATGATCATGATCATGCATTATGCATAAGTAACATTGGACACTAGCATGAGTAGGATATGAACACCATGAACATAAATATCATAGAGGATATGTTGGTATTGATTCAACTACATGCATGAACATGTGTCAAGTCAAGCCACTCGAACATCTAGAGTAGGATATCATATCATCATACTACATCACAATCATTTTAACACAATGTTGATATCCAAGATAAATCATTATTCACTCCCATCTACTTATGCATGGCATGAGAAACTATAATCTCTAATTGTCATTTCAAACATGTTTAATCATAATGGGCTGAATCATGGATACTAGGTTAAACATATTTACACAAACAGAACAAGTCGAGTTCATACCAGTTTCCCTCTGCCACGGCCAGTTCATCGAATATTGTCATTATTGCCTTTCACTCGCATGACCGAACGATGTGAAAATAATAATAGTGCAAGAGTGCCATGGACTAAGCTGGAATCTGCAAAACATTTTATTCAACAGGATAAGACAAGGTGAAATGGGCTCTTTATTAGATCAACAAATATTCATATGAGAGCCACTCAACATTTTCATCGTGGTCTTCTCCTCGATACAACTTGAATAAAAAGAAAAGAAATTCAAAGAAACACAATGAAATGTTTTTGGTTTTCTTAAACAAGCAAATAAAAGGGAAAAGAAAAAATGAGAACAACTATTTACACGGGAAAGCTCCCAACAAGCAAAAAGAAGAACAAGGAGATCTTTTTGGGTTTTCTTTTTAATATTGCAGGTAAGCATGCATAGAGAGTAAACTAACTACAACTAATTTTTTTGGTTTTTCTAAAGTTTTCCAAACACACAATAAGAAAGCAAGAAAAATAAATCCAAACATGGATGATACAATGAAAAAGTGTGAACACCGACAAGATGAATAAGTGGACATAATGTAATGTCGGTGAGAAACGCGTACTCCCCCAGGCTTAGGCTTTTGGCGTAAATTGGTAATCGATCAGAAGCCTGGATAGTAGTTGGGGTACCGAGGAGTGGGCATCCACTCATCCCACTGCTGAGGCTCCTCCTCTGCCTCTACAGCAGCCTGAGCGTTCCGATAGGCGATGATGTCCGCAGGCATAATCCTATATCCGCCCTTGACAACAAAATCAAACAAAGCAGGAGCAGGCAATGGAATAATATCACAAGTTTCAAGGCTAAAACCTAGGTTGTAAGGAATAGGAATGTCCGGAAATTTATCATCAGTAAAATGGTGGTGATCCATGGCAGCACGGTCTAGGTAAACCTTGGTCAGAGGGTAATCATGAGGGCGTATCTCAACCTCGAAGTGAGCCGCCAAACGAGTAGCATAAATCCCACCATGAATTTTACCCTTGGATTTATTAAGGTCGAGGCGACGAGCCACAATAGCTCCCAAGCTATAAGTGTTGTCGCCCTCTAATGCACGACGCAAAACAAACAAGATCTAGTGAGCTGAGCGCACCCACCTTCTCCCTAGCAAGCAAGCATTTTGCAATGAAAAGAGCAAAGTAATGAACCGCAAGAAAATGCAAGCCAGCGGTAGTGATAGCTGACACCCCTCTCTCATCTCCCACCGTCAAGGTGTGATAAAAGGTCTCAAACTACGCTAGCCTAGGCTCGGCTAAGCTCCCATCAGAAGGGATCATGCATATGTCACAAAATTCAGTAAGTGGTATCTGATGGTTTTCAACATATAAATCAAAACTCACTCCAGGAGGATTATTCCTAGGCAGGAAAGTAAAGCTTTGAACAAAGATGTTTGTGAGGATTTGGTGCTGTTCACACTCATCTGCGATAAAGTCGGTGAGGCCGGCATTACCAACATATTGTGTGAACTCCTGAAGGTAGGTGATGATGTGGTATGAAGAGATAAGTGAGGGGGCCCACATGGGGACCACAATCGACCAGGGCACGCCTAGGGGTCCTGGCACGCCCAGGTGGGTTGTGCCCATGTGACGCCCCCGATTTGACCGTACACTAATCATGCACGCAAATGTGTACGATCAAGATCAAGGAGTCACGGGAAGATATCACAACACAACTCTACAAATAAAATAAGTCATACAAGCATCATATTACAAGCCAGGGGCCTCGAGGGCTCGAATACAAGAGCTCGATCATAGACGAGTCAGCGGAAGCAACTATATCTGAGTACAGACATAAGTTAAACAAGTTTGCCTTAAGAAGGCTATCACAAACTGGGATACAGATCGAAAGAGGCGCAGGCCTCCTGCCTGGGATCCTCCTAAACTACTCCTGGTCGTCGTCAGCGGGCAGCACGTAGTAGTAGGCACCTCCGGTGTAGTAGGCGTCTGGCTCCTGGGCTCCAACATCTGGTTGCGACAACCAGGTAGAAGGGATAGGGGGAAAAGAGGGAGAAAGCAACCGTGAGTACTCATCCAAAGTACTCGCAAGCAAGGAACTACACTACACATGTATGCATTGGTATCAACTGGAATAAGGCTATTATATGTGGACTGAACTGCAGAATGCCGGAATAAGAGGGGGATAGCTAGTCCTTTCGAAGACTACGCTTCTAGCAGCCTCCGTCTTGCAGCATGTAGAAGAGAATAGACTGAAGTCCTCCCAGTAGCATCGCATAGCATAATCCTAACCGATGATCCTCCCCTCGTCGCCCTGTGAGAGAGCGATCACCGGTTGTATCTGGCACTTGAAAGGGTGTGTTTTATTTAGTATCCGGTTCTAGTTGTCATAAGGTCAAGGTACAACTCCAAGTCGTCCTGTTACCGAAGATCATGGCTATTCGAATAGATTAACTTCCCTGTAGGGGTGCACCACATAACCCAACACACTCGATCCCATTTGGCCGGACACACTTTCCTGGGTCATGCCCGGCCTCGGAAGATCAACACGTCGCAGCCCTACCTAGGCACAACAGAGAGGCCAGCACGCCTGTCTAAACCTAAGCGCACAGGGGTCTGGGCCCATCGCCCATAGCACACCTGCACGTTGCGTACGCGGCCGGAGAGCAGACCTAGCAACCTCCATTACAAGGGAAGTCACGTTACGCGGTCCAACCCGGCGCGCGCCGCTCAATCGCTGACGTCACAAAGTGCTTCGGCTGATACCACGACGTCGAGTGCCCATAACTGTCCCCGCGTAGATGGTTAGTGCGTATAGGCCAGTAGCCAGACTCAGATCAAATACCAAGATCTCGTTAAACGTGTTAAGTATCTGCGAACGCCGACCAGGGCCAGGCCCACCTCTCTCCTAGGTGGTCTCAACCTGCCCTGTCGCTCCGCCTCAAAGTAACCGTCGGGGGCCGTCGGGAACCCAGGCCCACCTCTACCGGGATGGAGCCACCTGCCCCTTCAGCCCCCATCTCCGAACAGTATCATAAGTAATGTAACTGTGTAAAGTATATCGTATATGCCCGTGATCACCTCCCGAAGTGATCACGGCCCAGTAGTATAGCATGGCAGACGGACAAGAGTGTAGGGCCACTGATGGAACACTAGCATCCTATACTAAGCAGTAGGATAGCAGGTAATGGTAACAACAGTAGTAGCAAGGACAGGCTATGCATCAGGATAGGAATAACGGAAAGCAGTAACATGCTACACTACTCTAATGCAAGCAGTATAGAGAAAAGAGTAGGCGATATCTGGTGATCAAAGGGGGGGCTTGCCTGGTTGCTCTGGCAAGAGAGAGGGGTCGTCGATGTAGTCGTACTGGGTAGCAGCGGCGTCGGTCTCGGTGTCTAGCGAGAGAAGAGGGGGAAGAAACAATAAATATAATGCAAGCATATGCATAGTGATGCATGACATGACAAGTAACGGCGTTAGAGGTGCCCTAACGTGGTATGAGGTGATACCGGTGAAGGGGGAAACATCCGGGAAAGTATTCCCGATGTTTCGCGTTTACGGGCAGAGGAGCCGGAGGGGGAAAGTTGCGAGTTCGATAGGTTAGGGATGCGTGGCGGACGAACGGGCTGCGTATCCGGGTTCGTCTCGTCGTTCTGAGCAACTTTCATGTTGAAAATATTTTAATCCGAGTTACGGATTAAAAGATATGATTTTCTAAAGATTTTATTAATTTTCTAGAATTTAATTAATTATTTAAATTAATTCGAAATCTGAATTTATGACATCAGCATGATGTCATGCTGACGTCAGCAGTCAATAGGTGTTGACTGGGTGGGACCCACCTGTCATACACTGTTAGGTTAACTAGGGTTTAGTTAATTGATTAGGTTAATCTAATCCAGTTTAATTAGTTTAATTAATTCTTTAATTAACTAATTAAGATTAATTAAGTTAATTAACTAATTAATTAATTTACTTATTATTCATTTTTTTAACCTTCACTTTAACGTTCTAGGGCGTGGGCCCCCTATGTCATTGGCAGGGGGGTCTTTGCGGGTTTGGGCATAACGGGCACGGGCGGGGTAACCGTCGGGGCGGACCCGGGAGACGACCGGGGCCCTGGCGGGGCGCTGGCCGCGGTGGTGCACGCGGTGGGCAGAGGAGGAGCGCGCGGCGGGCACTATGGGCGCGCGCGAAGCAGCCGAGCCGGAGCAGTGGAGCTGCGGGCGCGATGGCAGTGGCGTGGGTGTGCACGGGTGACGGGGCGCCGGCGGGCGCTGTCGACAGGGGACGGTTGGGGGGCGGGCAAGCAGCAACAAGCAGCAGCAGGGCAAGCAACGGGGGTGCAGCGGGGGAGCGCGGTGGGACGACCGCAGGGCGCGGTGTGAGCGCGGGGCTAGGGGAGAGAGAGGAGGGGCGCAGCTCACGGGGTGTGGTAGGGAAATGGCAACGGGGGGTGGGGCGGTTGACGGGGACGATGGCGTCGAGGAGGCGCAGGCCGGCGGGGAAGCGCTCCGGGAAGGTCGATCCGGGCGACGGCGGCGTCCTGGCGCGGGGCAGCGACCTCCTCTCCCGATCTCGATCCAGTCAGGGAGAGAGGAGATATTTTCGTGGGGGGGGGGAGTGGGTGTCGGTGGTGTTGGACTCGGGGAGTGGGGGGGGGTTTAAGGCGACGGGGTGGGCCGGCCCATTCAGGCGGCCGGGGTAGTGTGGACGGCCAGCTGGGCCAAAAGGCCCCACGCGGGGGGGGGGGGGGGGGGGAGGGTTTTCTCCTTTTCCTTTTGTTTTCCTTTTTCCTTTTGTTTTCTGTTTATTTCTGTTTATCTATTTTTCTGTTTCTTTTAGTTTTATTTATATGCAGTTTTATAATATATCAACTCAGTCCCTAAATTAGCATTATTAGTTAGGCTACTGTCATAATCAATTTGGCACTAAATAAATTAGTTTTACATTTGTTTATTATTCAAAAGTATTTAATAATTGTTTTAGCCCTTGTTTTTATTTAGTTTAGGCACTTAAACATTTTGAAAAAGGTTGGTTCCAACACCCAAAATAAGTTAGGGATTATTTGCCACATGATGATCATTTTAGTTTTCATGTTTGAGAAGTTTAGAATTTCACTTATTATTTGAATTTGAATTTTAAACGGTTTCAAATTATTGCGAGGACAGCAACAGTAACCGAGGTGTCATGGCACGATTAGCGTGGGATTACTGTAGCCTAATTACCCGGGCGTCACAGCCCACCTGGTGCACCTCCCTCTGATATTATTTGCACCAGAAATTCAGAAATATTCAGAAAAAAATCATATTAAATTTTCAGGGCATTCGGAGAACTTTTATTTTTGGTCATTTTTTATTGCATGGGAAATTCAGAAAACAGACAGAACATGGCATTTTATTTTATTTAACTAATAAAACAGAAAACAAAAAGTAGGGATAGAAGGTAGTGCTTACTAAATTCATCAAATTCATACCGCTCAAAAATGATCCATTAATAAGGTTGATCAAGTCTTATTAACAACCACTTTCGATTAGCATGGAACCGAAGAACTTTCGTAAATCACTAAGTTACCTCAATGGGGATATGAATGTCCCCAACAATAAGCATTTGATATTTCTTTTTAACAGTAGTGATTGTCGAAGATTTTTCAATAACATTAATACCATTCACTTGGAACTGTTTCTTCGGAAAGTGCACTATATGATCATTACCATTGATATGAAAAGTGACCTTGCTTTTATTGCAATCAATAACAACCCTTGCAGTATTCAAGAAGGGTCTACCAAGGATAATCAACATGTTGTCGCCCTTGGGCATCTCAAGTATAACGTAGTAACATTAGCAACAACAGGCACATCCTCACAAATACCGATAGGTATGGTAGTTGATTTATCACCCATTTGCAAAGATATTTCAGTAGGTGTGAGTTTATTCAAATCAAGTCTTTTATATAAAGAGAAATGCATAACACTAACACCAGCTCCTAAATCACACAAGGCAGTTTTCACATAATTCTTTTTGATAGAGCAAGGTATAGTTGCTATTCCCGGATCTCCAAGTTTTTTAGGTACTCCATCTTTAAAAGTATAATTAGCAAGCATAGTGGAGATTTCAACTTTCGGTATTTTTATCTTATTTGTGATGATGTCTTTCATATACTTTGCATAAGTAGGCATTTTCAAGATATCAGTCAAGCGAGTACGCAAAAAGACTGGCCTCAGCATTTCAGCAAAGCGTTCAAATTCTTCATCATCATTCTTTCTAGTTGACTTAGGTGGAAAAGGCATAGGTTTTTGAACCAACGGTTCTCTTTCTTTACCGTGTTTTCTAGCAATGAAGTCTCTTTTGTCATACCTTTTATTCTTAGGTTGTGGGTTATCAAGATCAACAGGTGGTTCTATCTCAACATCTGTCTGGTTCTTTATTATTTGGTTGAGTGTCTTCATGAACGTCAACATTATCTTTTTCATTATCACTAGGTGAGTGTTCATTACCAGACCGAGTTTCAGCATCAGAGATAGAAGTGTCATTATCATTGTCAGGAGGTTTTTCTATTTCAGGTTCACTAGAAGTATGCAAAGTCCTATCTTTTTTCTTTTTCTTTCTAGAAGGACTAGGTGTACTAGTGTTATTTCTTTGTGAATCTTGTTCAATTATTTTTGGGTGTCCCTCAGGATAAAGTGGTTCCTGAGTCATTTTACCTCCTCTAGTTGCAACTCTAACAACAAAGTCATGCATATTATTATTCATCTCATCAAGCAATTCTCTTTGAGATTTAGCAACTTGTTCTAACTGAGTTTGAACCATAGAAGCATGCTTCCCAACACCCCTAACATCATTTGATATTATAAATAACAAGTCACTCAAGCGAGCAATCATATCAGAATTGTATTCAATTGTTTCATAAATTTGCATTGAAGTGATCTTGTTTTCTAGTATAATTTTCAAACTCATAAAGGCATTGGCTAGGATGCATATTGTGAGTATTGTCACTATCATTGAATTTCATAAGAGAATTTACCTCTACCACCTTAGGCAGTGGTGGTGTATTAAGCCCATGTATTTCTTTAATAGGGGGTAATTTTTTAACATCCTCAACTTTAATACCTTTTTCTTTCATAGATTTCTTTGCCTCTTGCATATCTTCAGGACTGAGATATAATATGCCTCTCTTCTTCGGAGTGGGTTTAGGCGGTGGTTTAGGAAGAGTCCAATAATCATAATTTTTCAATATATTATTTAATAATTCCTCAGCTTGTCCAACAGTTCGTTCCCTGAAAACACACCCAGCACAACTATCTAGAAAATCCCTAGAAGCATCGGTTAGTCGATTATAGATGATATCAAGTATTTCATTTTTCTTAAGAGGATGATGATGTAAAGCATTAAGTAATTGGCAAAGCCCCCCCAAGCTTGTGGGAGACTCTCTTCTTTAATTTGCACAAAGTTAAATATTTCCTGTAAGGCAGCTTGTTTCTTATGAGTAGGAAAATGTTTTTCAGAGAAGTAATAAATCATATCCTGGGGACTATGCACACAACCAGGAGCAAGAGTATTGTACCAAGCTTTATCATCACCCTTTAATGAGAATGGAAATAATTGGAGAATAAAGTAATAGTGAGTTTTCTCATCATGAGTAAAAAGGGTGGCTATGTCATTCAACTTAGTAAGATGTGCCACAACAGTTTCAGTTTCATAACCATGGAAAGGATCAGATTCAACCAAAGTAATTAACTATGGGTCAATAGAGAATTCATAATCCTTATCATCAATAAAGATAGGTGAAGTAGCAAACTTAGGATCACATTTCATTCTAGCACTCAGAGATTTTTCTTTATACTTGCATAATAATTTCTCTAGATCATCTCTATCTCTGCAAGCAAGAATATCTCTAGTTGTATCCTCACTCATAACATAACCTTCCGGTACCTTAGGCAATTCATATCTTGGAGGGCTAGTTCTAGCAGGCGTTTCAGGAGTTTCAGTTTCAAGCTCATCATCAGATTCAACAACATCATGTTGTATGACTCTAGCAATTTGTTTATCAAGAAAGTCACCAAGTGGCACATCATCATTAAGCAAGGTACTAGAATCATCATAAGCATTATCCATAGCAGAAGTAGCATCATCAATAACTTGCGACATATCAGAATTAATATCATGCGGTGGTGTTGCAAGTTTACTTATAACAGAAGGTGAATCTGAAGCAGAATTGGATGGCAGTTCCTTACCTCCCCTCATCTTTGAGGGATCTATCTTGGTCATAGCATCCTTTAAATTCTTCATAGTGATAATATGATAATAATCCCAAGTGACTCAACAAATATAGCTATGCTCCCCGGCAACGGTGCCAGAAAAAGGTCTTAATAACCCACAAGTATAGGGGATCACAACAGTTTTCGAGGGTAGAGTATTCAACCCAAATTTATAGATTCGACACAAGGGGAGCCAAAAATATTTGAAGGTATTAGCAGCTGAGTTTTCAATTCAACCACACCTGGAGATTAATTATCAGCAGCAAAGTGATCAGTAGCAAAGTAGTATGATAGTTTTGATAGTGGTGACAGCAGCAATAGTAACGGTAACAGTGACAACAGTAATTTTGTAGCAAGTGTAACAATGATGATAGCAGTAGTAACTTAGCAGGAACAATATAAGATAAATTCATAGGCATTGGATCGGTGACTTGTTGGATGATATTCATCACGAGACAGTTATAACCTAGGGCGATACGACACTAGCTCTAGTTCATCAATATAATGTAGGCATGTATACCGTAAATTGTCATACGTGCTTATGGAAAGAACTTGCATGGCATCTTTTGTCCTACCCTCCCGTGGCAGCGGGTTCCATATTGGAAACTAAGGGATATTAAGGCCTCCTTTTAATAGACAGCCGGAACAAAGCATTGACACATAATGAATACATGAACTCCTCAAACTACGGTCATCATCGGGAGTGGTCCCAACTATTGTCACTCCGGGGTTGCCGGACCATAACAGGTAGTAGGTGACTATAACTTGCAAGATCGGATCTAAAACATGGATATAATGGTGATAACATAAATGGTTCAGATATGAAATTATGGTACCCGGGCCCAAAGTGACAAGCATTAAGCATAGCAAAGTCATAGCAACATCAATCTAAGAACATAGTGGATACTAGGGATCAAGCCCTAACAAAACTAACTCGATTACATGATGAATCTCATCCAACTCCTCACTGACTAGCGAGCCTACGAAGGAATTACTCACTCCCGGTGTGGAGCATCATGGAATTGGCGATGGAGAAGGTTTGGTGATGACGAAGAATGAAGACCCCCCTCTCTGGAGCCCCAAACGGACTCTAGATCCGGCCTCCCGATGAAGAACAGGAGGTGACAGCGGCTCCATCTCGTGGATCATGATAATTCTTTCTCCCTAACTTTTTTCTAGAAAAATAGGATTTTATAGCGTCGGTTTCAAGGTCTGCGGGGCCACCAGGTGGGGACAACCCACCTGGGCGCGCCAGGAGAGGGGGGCGCGCCCTGGTGGGTTGTGTCCACCCAGGTGCCTTCTCCGGTGGATCCTGGCTCTAGAAATTCTTATTTATTGCACAAAAATTTCTCGCAAAGTTCTGTTACATTCCGAGAACTTTTATTTCTGCAGAAAAACAACACCATGGTAGTTCTGTCGAAAACAGCGTCAGTCCGGGGTTAGTTTCATTCAAATCATGCAAATTAGAGTCCAAAACAAGAGGAAAAGCATTAGGAAAAGTAGATACGTTGGAGACGTATCACTATGTCATCGACATATGCCTCAGCGTTCCTCCCGAGCTGCTGGCCCAGGGCGATGTGCATCAGCCGCTGAAAGGTTGCCCTGGCATTACGCAAGCCGAATGGCATGCAGGTGTAGCAATACACCCCGCATGGGGTCAGGAAGGCCGTCTTCTCAACATCTTGTACCACCATGTTGATTTGATGATAGCCTGAGAAGGCATCCAGGAAGCACAATCGGTCACACTCAGTGGTTGAGTCGACGATCTGATCGATGCACGGGAGCGGAAAGGGGTCTTGAGGGCAAGCCTTATTAAGGTTGGTGAAGTCAACGCACATGCATTCCTTCCCGCCTTTCTTGGGGACGATGACCGAGTTCTCTAGCCATTCCGGGTACCACACCTCCCGAATGACACCAACTTCTTGTAGTTTGCGGGTTTCTTGGACGATGAAAGACTGCTTCTCCGTGGATTACCGCCGCGCCTTTTGCTTCACGAGGCGCACGTTAGGGCACACCCTCAGGTGGTGCTCGATTATCCCCCTCGGGATCCCGACCAGATCCTTGGGTTCCTAGGTGAACACCTCCTTGTTAACGCGCAAGAAGTCGACCAATGCCCTTTCCTAATCTGGAGGAAGGTTGGCGCCTATGGTGAAGGTGGCGCCGGATGCCCCGTCTTCGTCAACCAGCATCTGCTTCGTCTCGGCACGGTCTTGAGAGAACACTTGCTTCTTCTTTGCTGGTGCAGCTCCTGGGGCCTCTGGGGCCCCTTCCTCAGCCGGGCGCACTGCCGCTGCGGTCCTGAAGGCGATCTTGAGGGCCATCAGGGCTTCCTTGGTGTCACCGGCCACAGTGAGGACGCCGTTGCTCCCCGGCATCTTCATGAGGTTGTAGGCGGGGTGAGTTGCCTCCATGAACTTGCCAGGGCTAGGTACCTGAGGATGGCGTTGTACGGGAGGCTGATGCGGGTGATGTCGAAGTCGATGAGCTCGGTGCGGTAGTTGTCGCGGGTGCCGAAGGTGACGGGGAGGTGGATCTGCCCTAGGGGGCAAGTGGAGCCGTCGACGACTCTGAAGAAGGGCTTGGTGAGGCGGAGCCGACCGTGTGGCACATGAAGCAAGCCGAAAGCTTCCACAGAGAGTACGTTGAGGCCAGACCCGCCGTCAATGAGGGTCTTGGTAACTGCCACGTTGCAGATGGTGGGGGTGTAGAGCACCGGGAGCGCGCCGGGGCCCGCGGTGGTCACGGGTTGATCTCTTGAGTTGAAGGTGAGGACAGCCTTGGGTGCCGCCCATCCTGGAGGGGCTCCCTGATGCACGGGGCGGCGCCCACCTGGCGGAAGAACTGTTTGACATGGCGGTCTGAGGGCGGTGCCCGTGAGCCACCGAGGAGAGCTGCTACGGCGTGGGGTGCTGGTGCCGCGAAGCGCACGGTGACAAGGTCACGCAACTCCTCCCAGGAGGCCACAGAAGATCCTGGTAGGCTGAGCAGCCAGGCCTGCGGTGCGCCTGTGAGGGCCATGGGAAACTAGTTGGCCATGACCTTGTCGTCGCCGCCGGCCTCCCAAACGGCCCCCTCTTATGCCTAAAGGGAGGCCGCCGGGTCAGGCGCGACATCTCTAGCCTGAAGTTGGGCGGCCACTACACCCGCCGGAGGGCAGGGGTGAAGGCTCGGAGGCCCTAGGCTCCTACGAGGGCGCACGTCGGTCCAATCGATGGAGAAGCGTTCGCCATGAGAGCCGAGCAGCGGATCGTGGCGGACTTCCGACGCACACGTACCTGGCGCGTGAAATGTCGGATTCGGGGTTCCGCAGACCCTTGAGAGGTTCAAACACTAGGGTGCATGCGAAGAACTCATCCTCCCAACTTGCTTGCTCGCTAATCCCACGGCCTAGCTTGACGAACCCAACAAACAAGAGACATAGCAGTTTACCCAGGTTCGGGCCACCTCGCAGTGTAAAACCCTACTTCTGCTTTGTGGTGGATTAGCCTCGAGGGGCTGAGGATGAACTAGTACAATGGAGAACAACCTCAGGAGCAGAGGTGTTCTTGCACTCGATGAGCTGGTGGGTGTGAGGATGATTTGAATGATCCGTCCTCCTCTATGGTGGTGGCTAAGTCCTATTTATAGTGGCCTTGGTCCTCTTCCCAAATGTAAGGCGGGAAGGGATCCCACAACGGCCAAATTCGAAGGGAGACAACTAGTGCATGATATCCTGACAAAGGTAGTCTTCGCCTGCCAAAAGCTCCTGGTCGTGATGCCGCGGTGGGCTCCACGATGACCTCCGTCCTGTCGTCTTGGCGGTCTTGGTCTTGTTGCACCGGAATGGAAACCTTTAGCTGATCCCTCGGGACTCCGCGCCCGCGCTTGCCTCCTTAGCACCAAAGTGGAAACTGGTACACCGCGCCTGCTGGCACCCGCCCGGCCTTGGTCGTCATGGCTCACATAATATGAACCTCGCGAGGTGCACCTTACATTGATATCTCCGCTCCTCGGGAGCCAGCCTGGTGAGGCTGCCCCCAGGGAGGTCTTGGTGTCGTCCACCTCGCGAGGCTTGGCCCCGTGCGGGGTCTTGGGTTGTCGATGTTGAAGCTAGGCCATATTGGGCCATTGACAGAGCCACGTCGTGCGCCGCAGGCAGGCAAGTCTGGGTACCCCTGTTCTAGAACGCCGACACAAACCACCTGTATGGTTAGGAGGCGAGGAAGGTATTCATACAACACCCACAGTTCAATATTGAAGTGTTCTTGAAGAAGACGAAGGATGGACAAGCACTGGACTAAAATTGCAAAGACCTTTAACGTCAATGAAGGCTCAATATTCGCCTTCCGCTTCAGCAGTTTTCCAAATAAGATTCATCTATCTATGTACCGTCTATGATTCTAATTTCCAAAGGTTATATATGTTGCATGTGAAACTTGGTGCTGGTGCAGTTATGTAATGGGGTAGCTGAGTGCTGAAGCTATATGATGTTGTACTCTGATGTATTTCAATTATGAAATCCTGCTTCCTTAATATGGAAATGAAATATATTGTGTGCTTAATATGAAATGTCAATTCGATTAATAAATGGATTATTAATAATAGGACAATTAGCCTGCTAATTGGGGTTTTCTATTGCAAACGGTTATTGAGAAAACACCGTGGGTGATGATCTCAGGCAACGCACACGGTTTCTAGGAATAAACCGTGTTGGATCAATGAACAATCACACACGACATCCTCTTGAAAACTGTTTGCGTTAGGCCACCTTGCGCAAACATTTACCACATAAAAAGTGTGTGTGATGGACAACCTTTGCCACACAGTTTCTTCTACGTACCGTGTGTGATGCATTCAATAACGCAAACGATAAAATTGTTAATATCGTGTGCAATGGCAATGCTATCACAAACGATTTAATGGAAAAATTGTGTGTGATGTACCTATGAACGGAAACGTTTTCCTTGGAGTGACTGTGTGGGATGTATATACGAACGGAAACATACTTCTTGGTTTAACTGTGTGGGATGTATATACGAATGGAAACATATTCCTTCGATTGACTATGTGCAATGTACATATGAATGGAAACTTTTAGCCGGAAATGACTGTGTGGGATGTACTTACGACCGAAAACGATTTGGCCTATATAATTGTATTTTTTAGCACAACTGTATGTGTAACTTTATTTAATCGCTCGGCCGTCACACACGACCTCATTTTGCTGAGCGTGTGTACCAAGAGGACCTATCCCCGACGGTTTTTGGGTCGTGTGGGAAGGCCCCCCTATAGCAGTCACTCACTTGGTGACGGTTTAGAACGCCGTCGCGGAAAGGGATTAAAAACCGTTTGTATAGCACCTCGCTATACCAGTGCATGATGAGGATGGAGTAGTCCACCCTCGGGGCTGAGGGTTTGTACCAATAGCTATGTGTTTAATCTCTCTCTCTCTCATGTTATTGACATGTCACGATCTTGATGTATCGCGGGCTTTGTTAATATAGTTGGATCATATGGTGTTTTCCCCTCTCTATATTGTTCTAAATTGAGTTTTCCCTTTGAGATTTTGTTCTTATCGGATTGAATGCTTTTATGGATTTGAGAACACTTTATGTATGTCTTGCTGTGAATACCCGTGGTGATAATGGGGTCTCATATTGATCCACTTGATATATGTTTTGGCACTCAACTCGTGGATTCTTGAGGTGACATTGGGGTAATCTATGCATAGGGGTTGATGCATGTTCTTGTCTTTATTCCTCTGGTAGAAATCTTGGGGCACTCTTTGAGATTCTTTTTGTTGGATTGAGTATTATGAATCTGAAATTATTTGGTGTTATCTTAGTACATACTCTTGATAGATCGATTGGAAAGGATAACTTGGTGTTATTTTAGTACGAACTATTGGATAGATCGATCGGAAAGAATAGCTTTGAGTTGGTTTCGTACCCTACCAACAATTTCTTCTTATGTTCTCCGCTAGATAGGAACTTTGGAGTGATTCTTCATCGCACATTGAGGGATGGTTATATGATCCAATTATATTAGCATTGTTGAGAGATTGCACTAGCGAAAGTACGGACCCAAGGCCTCATTTTCAAGCATTGCAATACCGTTTGCGCTCACTTTTGTTACTTGCTACCTTGATGTTTTTTATTGCTCCTATTACAAAAATCAATATCTACTACCATTACTACACTTGTATCACCATCTCTTTGCTGAACTAGTGCACCTATACAATTTACCATTGTATTTGGTGTGTTGGGGACACAAGAGACTCTTTGTTATTCGGTTGTAGGGTTGTTTGAGAGAGACGATCTTCATTCTATGCTTCCCACGGATTGATAAACCTTAGGTCATCCACTTAAGGAAAATTTGCTACTGTCCTACAAAACTCTACGCTTGGAGGCCCAACACGAGTCTACAAGAACAAGTTGTGTAGTAGACATCAAGCTCTTTTCTGGCGCCGTTGCCAGGGAGGTGAGTGCATGTAGGTATATCTTTAGATCTTGCAATTGAATCTTTTAATTTCTTGCTTTATCACTAGTTTGGTTTATAAAAAGAAAACAAAAAATGGAATTGAGGTGGCCTCATATTACTCATCTTTATCATGTGTTTCTTGAAAATGATGGAAAAGGAAAATTGTGCTCAATTGATAGAAAAATAATTCAATAAAATGTTTGGCATAAACACTTTGAATGATGAGCATGATTGCAATGTTTATAGTATGAATTATTTTAATATCCATGATACTAATGATATGCAAAGCCATAAGCTTGGGGATGCTATGTTTGATGAAGATGATATTTTTAGTCCCACAAGTTTTGATGAGAAAACTTATTATGATGAAAGCATGCCTCCTATTTATGATGATTATATTGATGAAACTGGATTTTGAGAGGCCATGAATTTATTTCTTTATTTGATGATGAATCCACTATTTTGGAAGAGGTTCCAATTGATTATGACAAAAAAGTTCCTATCTATGATGATTATGGTGATGACATGTATGCTATAAAGAATATGGATAATCATGAAACTTGTCATCATGATTTTAATTTTCAATCCCATGATAGTTATTTTGTTGAGTTTGCTCCCACTACCATCAATGAGAATAAATTTGCTTATGTGGTGTCGTGGGAAAACATGACCACCTATGGGGCCATCAGCCCCTTGTGGTTCGGCAGGGGGGAAGAGCACATTGCACAAAGAGCGGAGGGCGCAGAGCAGCACGACAGTGATCACACGGGCAGTTTTTACCCAGGTTCAGGTCACCGCGAGGCGTAAAACCCTACTCCTGCTTTGGTGGATTGATGAGAGGACCGTGGTGGGGACGTAGTGCTCTAGCCCGGCAAAGTTGCCTCGAGATGAGAGCAGCTACGCGTGTATGAGTGTATAAGGGTCCGAATCCTGACCCTCCTTTTATAGATCAACGGGGTCACCACAATGGCAAATCAGTCATTGCGTACTAATTAGATAACAAACAGTGCTATCATACCTAACTCTGTAGACAGGACAAGTCACATTAAATGCACCACTTAGTGTCACATCGTAGCGTAGCCCGCAAGCCTTGCCGTGTCGTCTGGCTACCTTTTCGCATGCCTACATGACACATCCCTAGACGGGTGTCATTTGGAGGCAGTTTCCTTCGGAAGTGGCTACCACGTGCCAAATAACTGTTGGGGAACGCAGTATTTCAAAAAAAATATTCCTATGATCACGCAAGCTCTATCCAGGAGATGCATATCAACAAGAGGGGAGAGTGTGTCCACGTACCCTCATATACCGAAAGCGGAAGTGTTTAGTAATGCGGTTGATGTAGTCGAACGTCTTTGCGATCCAACCGATCCAAGCACCGAACGTACGGCACCTCCGTGTTCAGCACACGTTCAGCTCGATGACTCCCCTCGAGCTCTTGATCCAGTTGAGGACGAGGGAGAGTTTAGTCAGCACGACGGCATGTTGACGGTGATGATAAAGTTACCGAAGCTGGGCTTTGCCTAAGCACTACAATGATATGACCAAAGTGTGTAACTATGGAGGGGGGCACCACACACGGCTAAGAGAAGACTTGGTGTGCCTTTGGATGCCCCCTCCCATGTATATAAAGGAGGGGGGAAGAGGAGGCCGGCCCAAGGGGGGGGGGCGCCATAGGGGGGAGTCCTACCTGGACTCCCGATCCAAATATGATTCGGTCCCCCTTTTCCTATTCTAACTAGGAGAAGAAGAGAAGGGGGAAGAGGGGAGAAGGAAGGAGGGGGGCGCCGCCCCCTCCTAGTCCAAGTCAGACTAGCTACGAGCGTGCGGCCACCCCTTGTGGCCCATCTCTCCTTTCCCCTAAAGCCCATTAAGGCCCATTACTTCCCCGGGGGGTTCCGGTAACCTCCCGGTACACCGGAAAATACCCGAAACACTTCGGAACCATTCCGGTGTCCGAATATAATCTTCCAATATATCGATCTTTACCTCTCAACCATTTAGAAACTCCTCGTCATGTCCGTGATCTCATTCAGGACTCCAAACAATCTTCGATCATCAAATCACATAACTCATAATACAAATCGTCATTGAACGTTAAGCATGCGGACCCTACGGGTTCAAGAACTATGTAGACATGACCAAGATATATCTCCGGTCAATAACCAATACGGAACCTGGATGCTCATATTGGCTCCTACATATTCTACTAAGATCTTTATCGATCAAACCGCATAACAACATACGTTGTTCCCTTTTTCATCAGTATGTTACTTGCCCGAGATTCAATCGTCGGTATCGCCATTCCTAGTTCAATCACGTTACCGACAATTCTCTTTACTCATTCCGTAATGCATCATACCATAACCAACTCATTAGTCACATTGCTTGCAAGGCTTAGAGGGATGTGCATTACCGAGAGGGCCCAGAGATACCTCTCCGATACACAGAGTGACAAATCCTAATCTTGATCTATGCCAACTCAACAAACACCATCGGAGACAACTGTAGAGCATCTTTATAATCACCCAGTTACGTTGTGACGTTTGATAGCACACAAGGTGTTCCTCCGGTATTCGGGAGTTGCATAATCTCATAGAACATGTATAAGTCATGAAGAAAGCAATAGCAATAAAACTAAACGACCATTATGCTAAGCTAATGGATGGGTCTTGTCCATCACATCATTCTCTAATGATGTGATCTCGTTCATCAAATGACAACACATGTCCATGGTCAGGAAACTTAACCATCTATGATTGACGAGCTAGTCAAGTAGAGGCATACTAGGGACATTCAGTTTTGTCTATGTATTCACACATGTACTAAGTTTGCAGTTAATACAATTCTAGCATGAATAATAAACATTTATCATGATATAAGGAAATATAAATAACAACTTTATTATTGCCTCTAGGGCATATTTCCTTCAGTCTCCCACTTGCACTAGAGTCAATAATCTAGTTTACATAGTAATGATTGATGACCCACAAGTATAGGGGATCTATCGTAGTCCTTTCGATAAATAAGAGTGTCGAACCCAACGAGGAGCAGAAGGAAATGATAAGCGGTTTTCAGCAAGGTATTCTCTGCAAGCACTGAAATTATAGGTATTAGATAGTTTTGTGATAAGATAATTTGTAACGAGCAACAAGTAACAAAAGTAAATAAAGTGCAGCATGGTGGCCCAATCCTTTTTGTAGCAAAGGACAAGCCTGGAAAAACTCTTATATAGAGAAAAGCGCTCTCGAGGACACATGGGGATTATCATCAAGCTAGTTTTCATCACGTTCATATGATTCACGTTCGGTACTTTGATAATTTGGTATGTGGGTGGACCGGTGCTTGGGTACTTGATAACCCACAAGTATAGGGGATCGCAACAGCTTTCGAGGGTAGAGTATTCAACCCAAATTTATTGATTCGACATAAGGGGAGCCAAAGAATATTCTCAAGTATTAGCAGCTGAGTTGTCAATTCAACCACACCTGGAAACTTAGTATCTGCAGCAAAGTGTTTAGTAGCAAAGTAATATGATAGTGGTAGTAGCAGCAACAAAAGTAAAGACAGCAAAAGTAATGTTTTGGTATTTTGTAGTGATTGTAACAGTAGCAGCAGGAAAGTAAATAAGCGTAAACCAGTATATGGAAAACTCGTAGGCACCGGATCAGTGATGGATAATTATGCCGGATGCGGTTCATCATGTAACAGTCATAACATAGGGTGACACAGAACTAGCTCCAATTCATCAATGTAATGTAGGCATGTATTCCGTATATAGTCATACGTGCTTATGGAAAAGAACTTGCATGACATCTTTTGTCCTACCCTCCCGTGGCAGCGGGGTCCTATTGGAAACTAAGGGATATTAAGGCCTCCTTTTAATAGAGAACCGGAACAAAGCATTAGCACATAGTGAATACATGAACTCATCAAACTATGGTCATCACCGGGAGTGGTCCCGATTATTGTCACTTCGGGGTTGCTGGATCATAACACATAGTAGGTGACTATAGACTTGCAATATAGGATCAAGAACTCACATATATTCATGAAAACATAATAGGTTCAGATTTGAAATCATGGCACTCGGGCCCTAGTGACAAGCATTAACCATAGCAAAGTCATAGCAACATCAATCTTAGAACATAATGGATACTAGGGATCAAACCCTAACAAAACTAACTCGATTACATGATAAATCTCATCCAACCCATCACTGTCCAGCAAGCCTACGATGCAATTACTCACGCACGGCGGTGAGCATCATGAAATTGGTGATGGAGGATGGTTGATGATGACGACGACGACAAATCCCCCTCTCCGGAGCCCCGAACAGACTCCTGATCAGCCCTCCCGAGAGGTTTTAGGGCTTGGTGGCGGCTCCATATCGTAAAACGCGATGATTTCTTCTCTTTGATTTTTTCTCTCCGAAAGCAAATATATAGAGTTGGAGTTGGCGTCGGAGGGTTTCCAGGGGGCCCATGAGGTAGGGGGGCGCGCCCTAGGGGGGGGCGCCCCCACCCTCATGAGAAGGGTGTGGTCCCCCTGGTCTTCATCTTTGGCGAGGATTTTTTATTGTTTTTTCTAAGATGTTCCGTGGAGTTTCAGGTCATTCCGAGAATATTTGTTTTCTGCACATAAAGCAACACCACGACAATTCTGCTGAAAACAGCGTCAGTCCGGGTTAGTTCCATTCAAATCATACAAATTAGAGTCCAAAACAAGGGCAAAAGTGTTTGGAAAAGTAGATACGACGGAGACATATCAACTCACCCAAGCTTAAACCCTTGCTTGTCCTCAAGCAATTCAGTTGACAAACTGAAAGAAAGAAAAACTTTTACAAACTCTGTTTGCTCTTGTTGTTGTAACTATGTCAAGCGAGCATTCAAGTTTTAGCATAGATCATAACTAACCACATTTGCAATAATTCTCATGTCTCACAATTTCTCACATCAATAGCATAATCAACTAGCAAGCCATAATAATAAATCTCGGATGACAACACTTTCTCAAAACAATCATAATATGATATAACAAGATGGTATCTCGCTAGCCCTTTTTGAGACCGCAAAACATAAATGTAGAGCACCTTTAAAGATCAAGGACTGACTAGACATTGTAATTCATGGTAAAAGGGATCCAATCATAGTCATACCCAATATAAATTAATAGTGATGAATGCAAATGACAGTTGTGCTCTCCAGCTAGTGCTTTTTAATAAGAGGGTGATGACTCAACATAAAAGTAAATGGATAGGCCCTTCGCAGAGGGAAGCAGGGATTTGTAGAGGTGCCAGAGCTTGGTTTTGAAATAGAGATAAATTGTATTTTGAGCGGTATACTTTCATTGTCAACATAACAACTAAGAGATGGCGATATCTTCCATGCTAAACATATTATAGGCGGTTCCCAAACAGAATGGTAAAGTTTATACTCCCCCTCCACCAACAAACATCAATCCATGGCTTGCTCGAAACAACGAGTGCCTCCAAAATACATCAGGTCCCAGGGGGAGTTTTGTTTGCAATTAATTTTGATTTATTTTGCATAAAGCATGGGACTGGGCATCCCGGTGACCAGCCATTTTCTCGTGAGTGAGGAGCGGAGTCCACTCCTCTTAAGAATAACCCGCCTAACACGGAAGATAAGGACATCCTTGGTTGATACCTGAGCTATTCGAGCATACAAAACAGAATGTTTATTTGAAGGTTTAGAGTTTGGCACATACAAATTTACTTGGAACGGCAGGTAGATACCGCATATAGGAAGGTATGGTGGACTCATCTGGAATAACTTTGGGGTTTAAGGGATTGGATGCACAAGTAGTATTCCTGCTTAGTACAAGTGAAGGCTAGCAAAAGACTGGGAAGCGACCAACTAGAGAGCGACAACAGCCATGTACATGCATTAAAATTAATAAACATTGGATGCAAGCATGAGTAGGATATAATCCACCATGAACATAAATATCGTGAAGGCTATGTTGATTTTGTTTCAACTACATGCGTGAACATGTGCCAAGTCAAGTCACTTAAATCATTCAAAGGAGGATACCACCCCATCATACCACATCATAATCATCTCAATAGCATGTTGGCACACAAGGTAAACCATTATAACTCATAGCTAATCAAGCATGGCACACGCAACTATGATCTCTAATTGTCATTGCAAACATGTTTATTCATAATAAGCTGAATCAAGAACGAGGGACTCATCATATTTACAAAAAAAAGAGGTCGAGTTCATACCAGCTTTTCTCATCTCAGTCAGTCCATCATATATCATCATAATTGCCTTTCACTTGCACGACCGAACGGTGTGAATAATAATAAGAGTGCACGTGCATTGGACTAAGCTGGAATCTGCGAGCATTCAATAAACAGGAGAAGACAAGGCAATATGGGCTCTTGGTTAAATCAACAATAATGCATATAAGAGCCACTTCAACAATTTAATTATGGTCTTCTCCTACTGACCCCCAAAGAAAAGAAAAGAAATAAAACTATTTACACGGGAAAGCTCCCAACAAGCAAAAGAAGAACGGGGAATATTTTTTGGGTTTCTTTTTAATTATTACTACTACAACAGAAAAATAAACTACTACTAATTTTTTTGGTTTTTCTTAAGGTTTAACAAACACACAAGAAGAAAGCAGGAAAAATAAAATAAACTAGCATGGATATTACAGTGAAAAAGTATGAGCACCGACATCTAGCAATGAGTGTGTGTGAACATAAATGTAATGTCGGTGAGAAATACGTACTCCCCCAAGCTTAGGCTTTTGGCCTAAGTTGGTTTATGGCCACGGCTGACCTGGCGGATATCCATAATAATAGTTGTTGGGGTCGTACTGTGATGAGGAGGAATAGTTGGGATCATACTGATGTGCAGCGGTTATCGCCTGCTGAGCTGCAGCATGGAGGCGAGCTGCCTCCGCTCTCCTCTCGTACTCTTCTGCCTCTTCTCTGGTAATAACATATCTTCCTTTTGTCTGTGAATCAAAGAAGGCAAGAGCATGGAGAGTAATACGGAAAACACGTCGTTTATCAAAAATTAAACGATATAAGAGAGGTGATTCAGGCCTCTCGACAAACTGGTGCGAAGCCATAGAGTCATAATCTAAATATGCAGGAGGCAACTCCGTATCACCCTCACGAATGTCTATCTCAAGAAAATGGGCTAAGCGGGTTGCATAAATTCCTCCAACGAAATCTCCATTATGTCTATTATGATGCAACCTACGAGCTACAATGTCTCCCATATGATAAGATTGGTCTCCTAACACATCACTCCTAAGAATGCTAAGATCAGGGACACACATGTGACATGCTTCATCCTTAGCATTTATGCATCTACCGATGAAGAGAGCAAAATAATGTATAGCAGGAAAGTGAATGCTCCCTATGGTAGCCTGCGTTATATCTCTAGATTCCCCCACAATTATACTAGCAAGAAAGTTTCTAAATTCAGATTTAGGGGGATCCCTAAACTACCCCATGATGGAAGTTTGCAAGCAGAAGTGAAATCCTCTAAGTCCATGGTATAAGATTTGCCATAGAGATCAAACATGACTGAAGGAGAATTACGCGAAGATGAATACTCAAACCTCCTCACAAATGAACTTGTGAGATCATGATACTGGGGCATTTGTTAGCCTCAAAATCCTCAAGACCGGAATTGCGCAAATATGCTTTGAATTCTTCTTTAATTCCCGCACGGTCCATAAAATTTTCCGATGGCCATTTGCAAGGCCGTACTGGAGCGTCTCTTGGTGGATCCTCGTCAGCATCGCGCATAGCAATCCTGGGTCCTTGCTTCTTAGAGGAACCACCTTGGAACATCTTCCTAAGCATATTGTTTTTCTCTGAAAAATTCTGAAATTTTTAGTAACTTCAAACAAAAGTGAACCAACTTTAATAAAACTTATAGCAACTACTCTACAAGTGCCTAGAGCCTGTATCAAGCATTAGAACTACTTAGAACCATATAAATTTGACATGCAAGCTCAAGAACATGGTCACCTATGCAGCACAAATTTGCAAAGAATAAAGCACTAGAACAAAAACTAATTGGACCAATGGAGGAGTCACATACCAAGGAACAATCTCCCCAAGCAGTTTTGCGAGGGGTGCTTTGAGCAAGAAGGTCGAAAATCACAACAAAAGTGGCTGGAACTCGTGCTTGAGTTGGTTTTTCGGGTTTGTGTGAGATAGAGGAAGAAGATGGGTGCTGGGATAAGTGGAGGAGGGGCACCGTGGGCCCACGAGGCAGGGGGCGCGCCCTAGAGGGGGGGTGCCCACCACCCTCGTGGCCAGGTGGCAGCTCCTCCCGCGGTAATTTTTGCACAATAAATACTCAAATATTCCCGAAAAAATCATATGAAATTGGCATGGCATTCTGAGGACTTTTATTTCGGGATATTTTTATATTGCACGGATAAGTCAGGAAACAGACAGAAAATGCTATTTTTACTTTATTTAATATAAATAACAGAAAGTAAAAGTGGGGTACAGAAGTTTGTGCTTCTAGTTTCATCCATCTCATGCTCATCAAAAAGAATCCACTAACAAGGTTGATCAAGTCTTGTTAACAAACTCTTTCCGATAATCATGAAGCTGGAGAAATTTCGAATAACACTAAGTTACCTCAACGGGGATATGCACATCCCCAATAATAAGAATATCATATTTCTTCTTGACAGTAGGAAGAGGAAATTCAAAACCTCCAAATATAATCGATGGAATTTTTCCAATAGAGTTGATACTATGAACTTGAGGTTGTTTCCTCGGAAAGTGTACCGTATGCTCATTACCATTAACATGAAAAGTGACATTGCCTTTGTTGCAATCAATAACAGCCCCTGCAGTATTAAGAAAAGGTCTTCCAAGAATAATAGACATACTATCATCCTCGGGAATATCAAGTATAACAAAGTCCATTAAAATAGTAACGTTTGCAACCACAACAGGCACATCCTCACAAATACCGACAGGTATAGCAGTTGATTTATCAGCCATTTGCAAAGATATTTCGGTAGGTGTCAGCTTATTCAAGTCAAGTCTACGATATAAAGAGAGAGGCATAACACTAACACCGGCTCCAAGATCACATAAAGCAGTTTTAATATAATTTCTTTTAATGGAGCAAGGTATAGTAGGTACTCCGGGGTCTCCAAGTTTCTTTGTTATTCCACTCTTAAAAGTATAATTAGCAAGCATGGTGGAAATCTCAGCTTCCGGTATCTTTCTTTTATTAGTAATGATATCCTTCATATATTTAGCATAAGGATTTGTTTTGAGCACATCAGTTAATCTCATACGCAAAAGATAGGCCTAATCATTTTAGCAAAGCGCTCAAAATCCTCATCATCCTTTTTCTTGGATGGTTTCAGAGGAAAAGGCATGGGTTTCTGAACCCAGGGTTCCCTTTCTTTACCATGTTTCCTAGCAACAAAGTCTCGTTTATCATAACGTCGATTCTTTGATTGTGGGTTATCAAGATCAACAGCAGGTTCAATTTCTACATCATTATCATTACTAGGTTGAGCATCATCAGGAACATCATCATTAATATTTTTACCAGGTTCATGTTCATTACTAGATTGTGTTTCAGCATCAGACATAGATATATCATTTGGATTATCAGGTGGTTCAGCAATAGGTTCACTAGAAGTTTGCACAGTTCTATCATTTTTCTTCTTCTTCTTCTTCTTCTTTTTAGAAGAACTAGGAACATCAATATTATTTCTTTGAGAATCTTGCTCGATTCTCTTAGGGTGGCCTTCAGGATACAAAGGTTCCCGAGTCATTCTACCAGTTCTAGTAGCCACTCTAACAACATAATCATTTTTCTTACTATTCATTTCATTAAGCACTTCTTTTTGAGCCTTAAGTACTTGTTCTACTTGAGTGTTAACCATAGAAGCATGTTTGCTAACAAGTTTAAGTTCACATTTAATGTTAGCCATATAATCACCCAAGCGTCTAATCATATAAGCATTTTCTTTTAATTGTCTACCAAAATAAGCACTGAAGTCGTCTTGCTTAAACATAAAGTTATCAAACTCATCCAGGCACTGACTAGCAATTTTAGTAGGAGGGACTTCAGCTTTATCATATCTATAGAGTGAATTTACCTTTACTACCTGTGTCGGGATATCGGGATCAGGAGGTTCTTCAATAAATAAAGAATTAAGATCATATGTTTCTTCAACAGGCGGTGAATTAAGACCATGTATTTCTTCAATAGGAGGTAAATTCTTAATGTCTTCAGCTTTAATACCTTTCTCTTTCATAGATTTCTTCGCCTCTTGCATATCTTTGGGACTGAGGAATAAAACACCTCTCTTCTTCGGAGTTGGTTTAGGAATAGGCTCAGTAATTGGAGCAGGAGTTGGCTCAGGAGCTGGCTCAGGAGGTGCCCAATTATTTTCATTTGTCAACATATTATTCAATAGAATTTCAGCTTCATCCGGTGTTCTTTCCCTGAAAAGAGAACCAGCACAACTATCCAGGTAATCTCTGGAAGCATCGGTTAGTCCATTATAAAAGATATCAAGTATTTCATGTTTCTTAATAGGATGATTAGGCAAAGCATTAAGTAACTTGAGAAGCCTCCCCCAAGCTTGTGGGAGACTCTCTTCTTTAATTTGCACGAAGTTGTATATTTCCCTCAAAGCAGCTTGTTTCTTATGAGCAGGGAAATATTTAGCAGAGAAGTAATAAATCATATCCTGGGGACTACGCGCACAACCAGGATCAAGAGAATTAAACCATATCTTAGCATCACCCTTTAATGAGAACGAAAATATTTTGGGTATATAAAAGTAATGCGATCTCTCATCATTAGTGAATAGGGCAGCTATATCATTTAACTTAGTAAGATGTGCCACAACAGTTTCAGATTCATCGCCATAAAACAGATCAGATTCAACCAAAGTAATTATATCAGGATCAACAGAGAATTCATAATCCTTATCAGGAACACATATAGGTGAAGTAGCAAAAGCAGGGTCGGGCCTCATTTTATCTCCAAGTGATTCTTTGTTCCATTTAACTAATAGCCTCTTAAGCTCATATCTATCCTTGCAAGCTAAAATAGCCGCAGAAGATTCCATATCAAAAAGATAGCCCTCAAGAATAACAGGCATATTTTCATCATCACTATCATCATCGTATTCAGATTCAATAATTTCTTTTTTCTCTAGCCCTAGCAATTTGTTCATCAAGAAATTCACTAAGGGGCATAGTAGTATCAGGCATAGAAGCAGTTTCATCATAAGTATCATGCATAGCAGAAGTGGCATCATCAATAACATGCGACATATCAGAACGAATAGCAG